>NC_069503.1:1125495544-1125685544 GCF_027579735.1 Bombina bombina
CGCCTTAGACCGCTCGGCCACGCTACCCCGCACACTACGAGCGCTTTTGAAAATTCTGCGCTCCACATCTACAGAAAAAAAAGAGTGACTAAAAGTTGGCTAATGGTTCTCGTTAACACATTAACTGGGATTGTTGTAATCATTTCTTCTCCTCTATGTTCAAAATGACTATGGCAGTTGCAATGTCTTCTTTAAATTGAAACAGAAAAGAATAAAAATCACTAAACAAAGTTCACCTAGTCCACACTTTTGGCACCTTGGTAAAAAACCCTTACAAAGAAAGTGTCAACACGTTAACATATTTAATCAATTAGCATGGCAATTGTTTCATTCAAAACAAGATCAATAGGAATCCGTACAAACTGTCTCCAAATGTCTATATTATTTCAAGTTTGAGGTAAAGTAAATATAATTCAATTTTATTTTTGTTTCAAATTATGTTTAATAACTTTTATCTTCAAGATCTTTCACAATAAGCACTTTAATAACTTTATCTTCAAGAACTTTTACAATAAGCATGTTCTATAAAATAATTACTATGTGCCAATCATTTTCAGTTGACATGTAGAATCCTTCGATAGCTCAGCTGGTAGAGCGGAGGACTGTAGTGCTAAAGCAGTAATCCTTAGGTCGCTGGTTCAATTCCGGCTCGAAGGAGTCCAAGGCTGTTTTTGCAAAACACGAATTTTAAAAAACACAATAAAGAACCTACTTGCGCTACGAATCGATATACCATTTAAAGTACTAGTAAGTGAAAATGATGATTCTGGCAGCGGTGGGATTTGAACCCACGCTTCCGAAGAGACTGGAGCCTTAATCCAGCGCCTTAGACCGCTCGGCCACGCTACCTTGCGCACAGAGAGCGATTTGCAAATTGTGTGCTCGACATCTACAGAAAAAAAAGAGTGACTAATAGTTCTCGTTAACAGATAAACTGGGATTGTTATAATTATTTCTTCTCCTCCTTTTTCTTCTTCTAAAATGATGATTCTGGCAGCGGTGGGATTTGAACCCACGCCTCCAAAGAGACTGGAGCCTAAATCCAGCGCCTTAGACCGCTCGGCCACGCTACCCCGCACACTACGAGCGCTTTGAAAATTCTGCGCTCCACATCTACAGAAAAAAAAGAGTGACTAAAAGTTGGCTAATGGTTCTCGTTAACACATTAACTGGGATTGTTGTAATCATTTCTTCTCCTCTATGTTCAAAATGACTATGGCAGTTGCAATGTCTTCTTTAAATTGAAACAGAAAAGAATAAAAATCACTAAACAAAGTTCACCTTCTTCTGAATCCTGAATTTGCTAAGTCCACACTTTTGGCACCTTGGTAAAAAACCCTTACAAAGAAAGTGTCAACACGTTAACATATTTAATCAATTAGCATGGCAATTGTTTCATTCAAAACAAGATCAATAGGAATCCGTACAGTCTCCAAATGTCTATATTATTTCAAGTTTGAGGTAAAGTAAATATAATTCAATTTTATTTTTGTTTCAAATTATGTTTAATAACTTTTATCTTCAAGAACTTTCACAATAAGCACTTTAATAACTTTTATCTTCAAGAACTTTTACAATAAGCATGTTGTATAAAATAATTACTATGTGCCAATTATTTTCAGTTGACATGTAGAATCCTTCGATAGCTCAGCTGGTAGAGCGGAGGACTGTAGTGCTAAAGCAGTAATCCTTAGGTCGCTGGTTCAATTCCGGCTCGAAGGAGTCCAAGGCTGTTTTTGCAAAACACGAATTTTAAAAAACACAATAAAGAACCTACTTGCGCTACGAATCGATATACCATTTAAAGTACTAGTAAGTGAAAATGATGATTCTGGCAGCGGTGGGATTTGAACCCACGCCTCCGAAGAGACTGGAGCCTTAATCCAGCGCCTTAGACCGCTCGGCCACGCTACCTTGCGCATAGAGAGCGATTTGCAAATTGTGTGCTCGACATCTACAGAAAAAAAAGAGTGACTAATAGTTCTCGTTAACAGATAAACTGGGATTGTTGTAATTATTTCTTCTCCTCCTTTTTTCTTCTTCTAAAATGATGATTCTGGCAGCGGTGGGATTTGAACCCACGCCTCCAAAGAGACTGGAGCCTAAATCCAGCGCCTTAGACCGCTCGGCCACGCTACCCCGCACACTACGAGCGCTTTTGAAAATTCTGCGCTCCACATCTACAGAAAAAAAAGAGTGACTAAAAGTTGGCTAATGGTTCTCGTTAACACATTAACTGGGATTGTTGTAATCATTTCTTCTCCTCTATGTTCAAAATGACTATGGCAGTTGCAATGTCTTCTTTAAATTGAAACAGAAAAGAATAAAAATCACTAAACAAAGTTCACCTAGTCCACACTTTTGGCACCTTGGTAAAAAACCCTTACAAAGAAAGTGTCAACACGTTAACATATTTAATCAATTAGCATGGCAATTGTTTCATTCAAAACAAGATCAATAGGAATCCGTACAAACTGTCTCCAAATGTCTATATTATTTCAAGTTTGAGGTAAAGTAAATATAATTCAATTTTATTTTTGTTTCAAATTATGTTTAATAACTTTTATCTTCAAGATCTTTCACAATAAGCACTTTAATAACTTTATCTTCAAGAACTTTTACAATAAGCATGTTCTATAAAATAATTACTATGTGCCAATCATTTTCAGTTGACATGTAGAATCCTTCGATAGCTCAGCTGGTAGAGCGGAGGACTGTAGTGCTAAAGCAGTAATCCTTAGGTCGCTGGTTCAATTCCGGCTCGAAGGAGTCCAAGGCTGTTTTTGCAAAACACGAATTTTAAAAAACACAATAAAGAACCTACTTGCGCTACGAATCGATATACCATTTAAAGTACTAGTAAGTGAAAATGATGATTCTGGCAGCGGTGGGATTTGAACCAACGCTTCCGAAGAGACTGGAGCCTTAATCCAGCGCCTTAGACCGCTCGGCCACGCTACCTTGCGCACAGAGAGCGATTTGCAAATTGTGTGCTCGACATCTACAGAAAAAAAAGAGTGACTAATAGTTCTCGTTAACAGATAAACTGGGATTGTTGTAATTATTTCTTCTCCTCCTTTTTTCTTCTTCTAAAATGATGATTCTGGCAGCGGTGGGATTTGAACCCACGCCTCCAAAGAGACTGGAGCCTAAATCCAGCGCCTTAGACCGCTCGGCCACGCTACCCCGCACACTACGAGCGCTTTGAAAATTCTGCGCTCCACATCTACAGAAAAAAAAGAGTGACTAAAAGTTGGCTAATGGTTCTCGTTAACACATTAACTGGGATTGTTGTAATCATTTCTTCTCCTCTATGTTCAAAATGACTATGGCAGTTGCAATGTCTTCTTTAAATTGAAACAGAAAAGAATAAAAATCACTAAACAAAGTTCACCTAGTCCACACTTTTGGCACCTTGGTAAAAAACCCTTACAAAGAAAGTGTCAACACGTTAACATATTTAATCAATTAGCATGGCAATTGTTTCATTCAAAACAAGATCAATAGGAATCCGTACAAACTGTCTCCAAATGTCTATATTATTTCAAGTTTGAGGTAAAGTAAATATAATTCAATTTTATTTTTGTTTCAAATTATGTTTAATAACTTTTATCTTCAAGATCTTTCACAATAAGCACTTTAATAACTTTATCTTCAAGAACTTTTACAATAAGCATGTTCTATAAAATAATTACTATGTGCCAATCATTTTCAGTTGACATGTAGAATCCTTCGATAGCTCAGCTGGTAGAGCGGAGGACTGTAGTGCTAAAGCAGTAATCCTTAGGTTGCTGGTTCAATTCCGGCTCGAAGGAGTCCAAGGCTGTTTTTGCAAAACACGAATTTTAAAAAACACAATAAAGAACCTACTTGCGCTACGAATCGATATACCATTTAAAGTACTAGTAAGTGAAAATGATGATTCTGGCAGCGGTGGGATTTGAACCCACGCTTCCGAAGAGACTGGAGCCTTAATCCAGCGCCTTAGACCGCTCGGCCACGCTACCTTGCGCACAGAGAGCGATTTGCAAATTGTGTGCTCGACATCTACAGAAAAAAAAGAGTGACTAATAGTTCTCGTTAACAGATAAACTGGGATTGTTGTAATTATTTCTTCTCCTCCTTCTAAAATGATGATTCTGGCAGCGGTGGGATTTGAACCCACGCCTCCAAAGAGACTGGAGCCTAAATCCAGCGCCTTAGACCGCTCGGCCACGCTACCTCGCACACTACGAGTGCTTTGAAAATTCTGCGCTCCACATCTACAGAAAAAAAAGAGTGACTAAAAGTTGGCTAATGGTTCTCGTTAACACATTAACTGGGATTGTTGTAATCATTTCTTCTCCTCTATATTCAAAATGACTATGGCAGTTGCAATGTCTTCTTTAAATTGAAACAGAAAAGAATAAAAATCACTAAACAAAGTTCACCTAGTCCACACTTTTGGCACCTTGGTAAAAAACCCTTACAAAGAAAGTGTCAACACGTTAACATATTTAATCAATTAGCATGGCAATTGTTTCATTCAAAACAAGATCAATAGGAATCTGTACAAACTGTCTCCAAATGTCTATATTATTTCAAGTTTGAGGTAAAGTAAATATAATTCAATTTTATTTTTGTTTCAAATTATGGTTAATAACTTTTATCTTCAAGAACTTTCACAATAAGCACTTTAATAACTTTTATCTTCAAGAATTTTTACAATAAGCATGTTCTATAAAATAATTACTATGTGCCAATTATTTTCAGTTGACATGTAGAATCCTTCGATAGCTCAGCTGGTAGAGCGGAGGACTGTAGTGCTAAAGCAGTAATCCTTAGGTTGCTGGTTCAATTCCGGCTCGAAGGAGTCCAAGGCTGTTTTTGCAAAACACGAATTTTAAAAAACACAATAAAGAACCTACTTGCGCTACGAATCGATATACCATTTAAAGTACTAGTAAGTGAAAATGATGATTCTGGCAGTGGTGGGATTTGAACCCACGCCTCCGAAGAGACTGGAGCCTTAATCCAACGCCTTAGACCGCTCGGCCACGCTACCTTGCGCACAGAGAGCGATTTGCAAATTGTGTGCTCGACATCTACAGAAAAAAAAGAGTGACTAATAGTTCTCGTTAACAGATAAACTGGGATTGTTGTAATTATTTCTTCTCCTCCTTTTTTCTTCTTCTAAAATGATGATTCTGGCAGCGGTGGGATTTTAACCCACGCCTCCAAAGAGACTGGAGCCTAAATCCAGCGCCTTAGACCGCTCGGCCACGCTACCCCGCACACTACGAGCGCTTTGAAAATTCTGCGCTCCACATCTACAGAAAAAAAAGAGTGACTAAAAGTTGGCTAATGGTTCTCGTTAACACATTAACTGGGATTGTTGTAATCATTTCTTCTCCTCTATGTTCAAAATGACTATGGCAGTTGCAATGTCTTCTTTAAATTGAAACAGAAAAGAATAAAAATCACTAAACAAAGTTCACCTAGTCCACACTTTTGGCACCTTGGTAAAAAACCCTTACAAAGAAAGTGTCAACACGTTAACATATTTAATCAATTAGCATGGCAATTGTTTCATTCAAAACAAGATCAATAGGAATCCGTACAAACTGTCTCCAAATGTCTATATTATTTCAAGTTTGAGGTAAAGTAAATATAATTCAATTTTATTTTTGTTTCAAATTATGTTTAATAACTTTTATCTTCAAGAACTTTCACAATAAGCACTTTAATATTTTTTATCTTCAAGAACTTTTACAATAAGCATGTTCTATAAAATAATTACTATGTGCCAATTATTTTCAGTTGACATGTAGAATCCTTCGATAGCTCAGCTGGTAGAGCTGAGGACTGTAGTGCTAAAGCAGTAATCCTTAGGTCGCTGGTTCAGTTCCGGCTCAAAGGGGTCCAAGGCTGTTTTTGCAAAACACGAATTTTAAAAAACACAATAAAGAACCTACTTGCGCTACGAATCGATATACCATTTAAAGTACTAGTAAGTGAAAATGATGATTCTGGCAGCGGTGGGATTTGAACCCACGCCTCCGAAGAGACTGGAGCCTTAATCCAGCGCCTTAGACCGCTCGGCCACGCTACCTTGCGCACAGAGAGCGATTTGCAAATTGTGTGCTCGACATCTACAGACAAAAAAGAGTGACTAATAGTTCTCGTTAACAGATAAACTGGGATTGTTGTAATTATTTCTTCTCCTCCTTTTTTCTTCTTCTAAAATGATGATTCTGGCAGCGGTGGGATTTGAACCCACGCCTCCAAAGAGACTGGAGCCTAAATCCAGCGCCTTAGACCGCTCGGCCACGCTACCTCGCACACTATGAGCGCTTTGAAAATTCTGCGCTCCACATCTACAGAAAAAAAAGAGTGACTAAAAGTTGGCTAATGGTTCTCGTTAGCACATTAACTGGGATTGTTGTAATCATTTCTTCTCCTCTATGTTCAAAATGACTATGGCAGTTGCAATGTCTTCTTTAAATTGAAACAGAAAAGAATAAAAATCACTTTACAAAGTTCACCTAGTCCACACTTTTGGCACCTTGGTAAAAAACCCTTACAAAGAAAGTGTCAAAAAGTTAACATATTTAATCAATTAGCATGGCAATTGTTTCATTCAAAACAAGATCAATAGGAATCCGTACAAACTGTCTCCAAATGTCTATATTATTTCAAGTTTGAGGTAAAGTAAATATAATTCAATTTTATTTTTGTTTCAAATTATGTTTAATAACTTTTATCTTCAAGAAGTTTCACAATAAGCACTTTAATAACTTTTATCTTCAAGAACTTTTACAATAAGCATGTTCTATAAAATAATTACTATGTGCCAATTATTTTCAGTTGACATGTAGAATCCTTCGATAGCTCAGCTGGTAGAGCGGAGGACTGTAGTGCTAAAGCAGTAATCCTTAGGTTGCTGGTTCAATTCCGGTTCGAAGGAGTCCAAGGCTGTTTTTGCAAAACACGAATTTTAAAAAACACAATAAAGAACCTACTTGCGCTACGAATCGATATACCATTTAAAGTACTAGTAAGTGGAAATGATGATTCTGGCAGCGGTGGGATTTGAACCCACGCCTCCGAAGAGACTGGAGCCTTAATCCAGCGCCTTAGACCGCTCGGCCACGCTACCTTGCGCACAGAGAGCGATTTGCAAATTGTGTGCTCGACATCTACAGAAAAAAAAGAGTGACTAATAGTTCTCGTTAACAGATAAACTGGGATTGTTGTAATTATTTCTTCTCCTCCATTTTTCTTCTTCTAAAATGATGATTCTGGCAGCGGTGGGATTTGAACCCACGCCTCCAAAGAGACTGGAGCCTTAATCCAGCGCCTTAGACCGCTCGGCCACGCTACCTTGCGCACAGAGAGCGATTTGCAAATTGTGTGCTCGACATCTACAGAAAAAAAAGAGTGACTAATAGTTCTCGTTAACAGATAAACTGGGATTGTTGTAATTATTTCTTCTCCTCCTTCTAAAATGATGATTCTGGCAGCGGTGGGATTTGAACCCACGCCTCCAAAGAGACTGGAGCCTAAATCCAGCGCCTTAGACCGCTCGGCCACGCTACCTCGCACACTACGAGCGCTTTGAAAATTCTGCGCTCCACATCTACAGAAAAAAAAGAGTGACTAAAAGTTGGCTAATGGTTCTCGTTAGCACATTAACTGGGATTGTTGTAATCATTTCTTTTCCTCTATGTTCAAAATGACTATGGCAGTTGCAATGTCTTCTTTAAATTGAAACAGAAAAGAATAAAAATCACTTTACAAAGTTCACCTACTTCTGAATCCTGAATTTGCTAAGTCCACACTTTTGGCACCTTGGTAAAAAACCCTTACAAAGAAAGTGTCAACACGTTAACATATTTAATCAATTAGCATGGCAATTGTTTCATTCAAAACAAGATCAATAGGAATCTGTACAAACTGTCTCCAAATGTCTATATTATTTCAAGTTTGAGGTAAAGTAAATATAATTCAATTTTATTTTTGTTTCAAATTATGGTTAATAACTTTTATCTTCAAGAACTTTCACAATAAGCACTTTAATAACTTTTATCTTCAAGAACTTTTACAATAAGCATGTTCTATAAAATAATTACTATGTGCCAATTATTTTCTGTTGACATGTAGAATCCTTCGATAGCTCAGCTGGTAGAGCGGAGGACTGTAGTGCTAAAGCAGTAATCCTTAGGTCGCTGGTTCAATTCCGGCTCGAAGGAGTCCAAGGCTGTTTTTGCAAAACACGAATTTTAAAAAACACAATAAAGAACCTACTTGCGCTACGAATCGATATACCATTTAAAGTACTAGTAAGTGAAAATGATGATTCTGGCAGTGGTGGGATTTGAACCCATGCCTCCGAAGAGACTGGAGCCTTAATCCAACGCCTTAGACCGCTCGGCCACGCTACCTTGCGCACAGAGAGCTATTTGCAATTTGTGTGCTCGACATCTACAGAAAAAAAAGAGTGACTAATAGTTCTCGTTAACAGATAAACTGGGATTGTTGTAATTATTTCTTCTCCTCCTTTTTTCTTCTTCTAAAATGATGATTCTGGCAGCGGTGGGATTTGAACCCACGCCTCCAAAGAGACTGGAGCCTAAATCCAGCGCCTAAGACCGCTCAGCCACGCTACCTCGCACACTACGAGTGCTTTGAAAATTCTGCGCTCCACATCTACAGAAAAAAAAGAGTGACTAAAAGTTGGCTAATGGTTCTCGTTAACACATTAACTGGGATTGTTGTAATCATTTCTTCTCCTCTATGTTCAAAATGACTATGGCAGTTGCAATGTCTTCTTTAAATTGAAACAGAAAAGAATAAAAATCACTAAACAAAGTTCAACTACTTCGGAATCCTGAATTTGCCAATTATTTTCACTTGACACGTAGAATTCTTCGATAGCTCAGCTGGTAGAGCGGAGGACTGTAGTGCTAAAGCAGTAATCCTTAGGTCGCTGGTTCAATTCCGGCTTGAAGGAGTCCAAGGCTGTTTTTGCAAAACACGAATTTTAAAAAACACAATAAAGAACCTACTTGCGCTACGAATCGATATACCATTTAAAGTACTAGTAAGTGAAAATGATGATTCTGGCAGCGGTGGGATTTGAACCCACGCCTCCGAAGAAACTGGAGCCTTAATCCAGCACCTTAGACCGCTCGGCCACGCTACCTTGCGCACAGAGAGTGATTTGCAAATTGTGTGCTCGACATCTACAGAAAAAAAAGAGTGACTAATAGTTCTCGTTAACAGATAAACTGGGATTGTTATAATTATTTCTTCTCCTCCTTTTTTCTTCTTCTAAAATGATGATTCTGGCAGCGGTGGGATTTGAAACCATGCCTCCAAAGAGACTGGAGCCTAAATCCAGCGCCTTAGACCGCTCGGCCACGCTACCTCACACACTACGAGCGCTTTGAAAATTCTGCGCTCCACATCTACAGAAAAAAAAGAGTGACTAAAAGTTGGCTAATGGTTCTCGTTAACACATTAACTGGGATTGTTGTAATCATTTCTTCTCCTCTATGTTCAAAATGACTATGGCAGTTGCAATGTCTTCTTTAAATTGAAACAGAAAAGAATAAAAATCACTTTACAAAGTTCACCTACTTCTGAATCCTGAATTTGCTAAGTCCACACTTTTGGCACCTTGGTAAAAAACCCTTACAAAGAAAGTGTCAACACGTTAACATATTTAATCAATTAGCATGGCAATTGTTTCATTCAAAACAAGATCAATAGGAATCTGTACAAACTGTCTCCAAATGTCTATATTATTTCAAGTTTGAGGTAAAGTAAATATAATTCAATTTTATTTTTGTTTCAAATTATGGTTAATAACTTTTATCTTCAAGAACTTTCACAATAAGCACTTTAATAACTTTTATCTTCAAGAACTTTTACAATAAGCATGTTCTATAAAATAATTACTATGTGCCAATTATTTTATGTTGACATGTAGAATCCTTCGATAGCTCAGCTGGTAGAGCGGAGGACTGTAGTGCTAAAGCAGTAATCCTTAGGTCGCTGGTTCAATTCCGGCTCGAAGGAGTCCAAGGCTGTTTTTGCAAAACACGAATTTTAAAAAACACAATAAAGAACCTACTTGCGCTACGAATCGATATACCATTTAAAGTACTAGTAAGTGAAAATGATGATTCTGGCAGTGGTGGGATTTGAACCCATGCCTCCGAAGAGACTGGAGCCTTAATCCAACGCCTTAGACCGCTCGGCCACGCTACCTTGCGCACAGAGAGCTATTTGCAATTTGTGTGCTCGACATCTACAGAAAAAAAAGAGTGACTAATAGTTCTCGTTAACAGATAAACTGGGATTGTTGTAATTATTTCTTCTCCTCCTTTTTTCTTCTTCTAAAATGATGATTCTGGCAGCGGTGGGATTTGAACCCACGCCTCCAAAGAGACTGGAGCCTAAATCCAGCGCCTAAGACCGCTCAGCCACGCTACCTCGCACACTACGAGTGCTTTGAAAATTCTGCGCTCCACATCTACAGAAAAAAAAGAGTGACTAAAAGTTGGCTAATGGTTCTCGTTAACACATTAACTGGGATTGTTGTAATCATTTCTTCTCCTCTATGTTCAAAATGACTATGGCAGTTGCAATGTCTTCTTTAAATTGAAACAGAAAAGAATAAAAATCACTAAACAAAGTTCAACTACTTCGGAATCCTGAATTTGCCAATTATTTTCACTTGACACGTAGAATTCTTCGATAGCTCAGCTGGTAGAGCGGAGGACTGTAGTGCTAAAGCAGTAATCCTTAGGTCGCTGGTTCAATTCCGGCTTGAAGGAGTCCAAGGCTGTTTTTGCAAAACACGAATTTTAAAAAACACAATAAAGAACCTACTTGCGCTACGAATCGATATACCATTTAAAGTACTAGTAAGTGAAAATGATGATTCTGGCAGCGGTGGGATTTGAACCCACGCCTCCGAAGAAACTGGAGCCTTAATCCAGCACCTTAGACCGCTCGGCCACGCTACCTTGCGCACAGAGGGTGATTTGCAAATTGTGTGCTCGACATCTACAGAAAAAAAAGAGTGACTAATAGTTCTCGTTAACAGATAAACTGGGATTGTTATAATTATTTCTTCTCCTCCTTTTTTCTTCTTCTAAAATGATGATTCTGGCAGCGGTGGGATTTGAAACCATGCCTCCAAAGAGACTGGAGCCTAAATCCAGCGCCTTAGACCGCTCGGCCACGCTACCTCACACACTATGAGCGCTTTGAAAATTCTGCGCTCCACATCTACAGAAAAAAAAGAGTGACTAAAAGTTGGCTAATGGTTCTCGTTAACACATTAACTGGGATTGTTGTAATCATTTCTTCTCCTCTATGTTCAAAATGACTATGGCAGTTGCAATGTCTTCTTTAAATTGAAACAGAAAAGAATAAAAATCACTAAACAAAGTTCACCTAGTCCACACTTTTGGCACCTTGGTAAAAAACCCTTACAAAGAAAGTGTCAACACGTTAACATATTTAATCAATTAGCATGGCAATTGTTTCATTCAAAACAAGATCAATAGGAATCCGTACAAACTGTCTCCAAATGTCTATATTATTTCAAGTTTGAGGTAAAGTAAATATAATTCAATTTTATTTTTGTTTCAAATTATGTTTAATAACTTTTATCTTCAAGAACTTTCACAATAAGCACTTTAATAACTTTTATCTTCAAGAACTTTTACAATAAGCATGTTCTATAAAATAATTACTATGTGCCAATTATTTTCAGTTGACATGTAGAATCCTTCAATAGCACAGCTGGTAGAGCGGAGGACTGTAGTGCTAAAGCAGTAATCCTTAGGTCGCTGGTTCAATTCCGGCTTGAAGGAGTCCAAGGCTGTTTTTGCAAAACACGAATTTTAAAAAACACAATAAAGAACCTACTTGCGCTACGAATCGATATACCATTTAAAGTACTAGTAAGTGAAAATGATGATTCTGGCAGCGGTGGGATTTGAACCCACGCCTCCGAAGAAACTGGAGCCTTAATCCAGCACCTTAGACCGCTCGGCCACGCTACCTTGCGCACAGAGAGTGATTTGCAAATTGTGTGCTCGACATCTACAGAAAAAAAAGAGTGACTAATAGTTCTCGTTAACAGATAAACTGGGATTGTTATAATTATTTCTTCTCCTCCTTTTTTCTTCTTCTAAAATGATGATTCTGGCAGCGGTGGGATTTGAAACCATGCCTCCAAAGAGACTGGAGCCTAAATCCAGCGCCTTAGACCGCTCGGCCACGCTACCTCACACACTACGAGCGCTTTGAAAATTCTGCGCTCCACATCTACAGAAAAAAAAGAGTGACTAAAAGTTGGCTAATGGTTCTCGTTAACACATTAACTGGGATTGTTGTAATCATTTCTTCTCCTCTATGTTCAAAATGACTATGGCAGTTGCAATGTCTTCTTTAAATTGAAACAGAAAAGAATAAAAATCACTTTACAAAGTTCACCTACTTCTGAATCCTGAATTTGCTAAGTCCACACTTTTGGCACCTTGGTAAAAAACCCTTACAAAGAAAGTGTCAACACGTTAACATATTTAATCAATTAGCATGGCAATTGTTTCATTCAAAACAAGATCAATAGGAATCTGTACAAACTGTCTCCAAATGTCTATATTATTTCAAGTTTGAGGTAAAGTAAATATAATTCAATTTTATTTTTGTTTCAAATTATGGTTAATAACTTTTATCTTCAAGAACTTTCACAATAAGCACTTTAATAACTTTTATCTTCAAGAACTTTTACAATAAGCATGTTCTATAAAATAATTACTATGTGCCAATTATTTTCTGTTGACATGTAGAATCCTTCGATAGCTCAGCTGGTAGAGCGGAGGACTGTAGTGCTAAAGCAGTAATCCTTAGGTCGCTGGTTCAATTCCGGCTCGAAGGAGTCCAAGGCTGTTTTTGCAAAACACGAATTTTAAAAAACACAATAAAGAACCTACTTGCGCTACGAATCGATATACCATTTAAAGTACTAGTAAGTGAAAATGATGATTCTGGCAGTGGTGGGATTTGAACCCATGCCTCCGAAGAGACTGGAGCCTTAATCCAACGCCTTAGACCGCTCGGCCACGCTACCTTGCGCACAGAGAGCTATTTGCAATTTGTGTGCTCGACATCTACAGAAAAAAAAGAGTGACTAATAGTTCTCGTTAACAGATAAACTGGGATTGTTGTAATTATTTCTTCTCCTCCTTTTTTCTTCTTCTAAAATGATGATTCTGGCAGCGGTGGGATTTGAACCCACGCCTCCAAAGAGACTGGAGCCTAAATCCAGCGCCTTAGACCGCTCAGCCACGCTACCTCGCACACTATGAGCGCTTTGAAAATTCTGCACTCCACATCTACAGAAAAAAAAGAGTGACTAAAAATTGGCTAATGGTTCTCGTTAACACATTAACTGGGATTGTTGTAATCATTTCTTCTCCTCTATGTTCAAAATGACTATGGCAGTTGCAATGTCTTCTTTAAATTGAAACAGAAAAGAATAAAAATCACTAAACAAAGTTCACCTAGTCCACACTTTTGGCACCTTGGTAAAAAACCCTTACAAAGAAAGTGTCAACACGTTAACATATTTAATCAATTAGCATGGCAATTGTTTCATTCAAAACAAGATCAATAGGAATCCGTACAGTCTCCAAATGTCTATATTATTTCAAGTTTGAGGTAAAGTAAATATAATTCAATTTTATTTTTGTTTCAAATTATGTTTAATAACTTTTATCTTCAAGAACTTTCACAATAAGCACTTTAATAACTTTTATCTTCAAGAACTTTTACAATAAGCATGTTGTATAAAATAATTACTATGTGCCAATTATTTTCAGTTGACATGTAGAATCCTTCGATAGCTCAGCTGGTAGAGCGGAGGACTGTAGTGCTAAAGCAGTAATCCTTAGGTTGCTGGTTCAATTCCGGCTCGAAGGAGTCCAAGGCTGTTTTTGCAAAACACGAATTTTAAAAAACACAATAAAGAACCTACTTGCGCTACGAATCGATATACCATTTAAAGTACTAGTAAGTGAAAATGATGATTCTGGCAGCGGTGGGATTTGAACCCACGCCTCCGAAGAGACTGGAGCCTTAATCCAGCGCCTTAGACCGCTCGGCCACGCTACCTTGCGCATAGAGAGCGATTTGCAAATTGTGTGCTCGACATCTACAGAAAAAAAAGAGTGACTAATAGTTCTCGTTAACAGATAAACTGGGATTGTTATAATTATTTCTTCTCCTCCTTTTTCTTCTTCTAAAATGATGATTCTGGCAGCGGTGGGATTTGAACCCACGCCTCCAAAGAGACTGGAGCCTAAATCCAGCGCCTTAGACCGCTCGGCCACGCTACCCCGCACACTACGAGCGCTTTTGAAAATTCTGCGCTCCACATCTACAGAAAAAAAAGAGTGACTAAAAGTTGGCTAATGGTTCTCGTTAACACATTAACTGGGATTGTTGTAATCATTTCTTCTCCTCTATGTTCAAAATGACTATGGCAGTTGCAATGTCTTCTTTAAATTGAAACAGAAAAGAATAAAAATCACTAAACAAAGTTCACCTAGTCCACACTTTTGGCACCTTGGTAAAAAACCCTTACAAAGAAAGTGTCAACACGTTAACATATTTAATCAATTAGCATGGCAATTGTTTCATTCAAAACAAGATCAATAGGAATCCGTACAAACTGTCTCCAAATGTCTATATTATTTCAAGTTTGAGGTAAAGTAAATATAATTCAATTTTATTTTTGTTTCAAATTATGTTTAATAACTTTTATCTTCAAGATCTTTCACAATAAGCACTTTAATAACTTTATCTTCAAGAACTTTTACAATAAGCATGTTCTATAAAATAATTACTATGTGCCAATCATTTTCAGTTGACATGTAGAATCCTTCGATAGCTCAGCTGGTAGAGCGGAGGACTGTAGTGCTAAAGCAGTAATCCTTAGGTCGCTGGTTCAATTCCGGCTCGAAGGAGTCCAAGGCTGTTTTTGCAAAACACGAATTTTAAAAAACACAATAAAGAACCTACTTGCGCTACGAATCGATATACCATTTAAAGTACTAGTAAGTGAAAATGATGATTCTGGCAGCGGTGGGATTTGAACCCACGCCTCCGAAGAGACTGGAGCCTTAATCCAGCGCCTTAGACCGCTCGGCCACGCTACCTTGCGCACAGAGAGCGATTTGCAAATTGTGTGCTCGACATCTACAGAAAAAAAAGAGTGACTAATAGTTCTCGTTAACAGATAAACTGGGATTGTTGTAATTATTTCTTCTCCTCCTTCTAAAATGATGATTCTGGCAGCGGTGGGATTTGAACCCACGCCTCCAAAGAGACTGGAGCCTAAATCCAGCGCCTTAGACCGCTCGGCCACGCTACCTCGCACACTACGAGTGCTTTGAAAATTCTGCGCTCCACATCTACAGAAAAAAAAGAGTGACTAAAAGTTGGCTAATGGTTCTCGTTAACACATTAACTGGGATTGTTGTAATCATTTCTTCTCCTCTATATTCAAAATGACTATGGCAGTTGCAATGTCTTCTTTAAATTGAAACAGAAAAGAATAAAAATCACTAAACAAAGTTCACCTAGTCCACACTTTTGGCACCTTGGTAAAAAACCCTTACAAAGAAAGTGTCAACACGTTAACATATTTAATCAATTAGCATGGCAATTGTTTCATTCAAAACAAGATCAATAGGAATCTGTACAAACTGTCTCCAAATGTCTATATTATTTCAAGTTTGAGGTAAAGTAAATATAATTCAATTTTATTTTTGTTTCAAATTATGGTTAATAACTTTTATCTTCAAGAACTTTCACAATAAGCACTTTAATAACTTTTATCTTCAAGAATTTTTACAATAAGCATGTTCTATAAAATAATTACTATGTGCCAATTATTTTCAGTTGACATGTAGAATCCTTCGATAGCTCAGCTGGTAGAGCGGAGGACTGTAGTGCTAAAGCAGTAATCCTTAGGTTGCTGGTTCAATTCCGGCTCGAAGGAGTCCAAGGCTGTTTTTGCAAAACACGAATTTTAAAAAACACAATAAAGAACCTACTTGCGCTACGAATCGATATACCATTTAAAGTACTAGTAAGTGAAAATGATGATTCTGGCAGTGGTGGGATTTGAACCCACGCCTCCGAAGAGACTGGAGCCTTAATCCAACGCCTTAGACCGCTCGGCCACGCTACCTTGCGCACAGAGAGCGATTTGCAAATTGTGTGCTCGACATCTACAGAAAAAAAAGAGTGACTAATAGTTCTCGTTAACAGATAAACTGGGATTGTTGTAATTATTTCTTCTCCTCCTTTTTTCTTCTTCTAAAATGATGATTCTGGCAGCGGTGGGATTTGAACCCACGCCTCCAAAGAGACTGGAGCCTAAATCCAGCGCCTTAGACCGCTCGGCCACGATACCCCGCACACTACGAGCGCTTTGAAAATTCTGCGCTCCACATCTACAGAAAAAAAAGAGTGACTAAAAGTTGGCTAATGGTTCTCGTTAACACATTAACTGGGATTGTTGTAATCATTTCTTCTCCTCTATGTTCAAAATGACTATGGCAGTTGCAATGTCTTCTTTAAATTGAAACAGAAAAGAATAAAAATCACTAAACAAAGTTCACCTAGTCCACACTTTTGGCACTTTGGTAAAAAACCCTTACAAAGAAAGTGTCAAAAAGTTAACATATTTAATCAATTAGCATGGCAATTGTTTCATTCAAAACAAGATCAATAGGAATCCGTACAAACTGTCTCCAAATGTCTATATTATTTCAAGTTTGAGGTAAAGTAAATATAATTCAATTTTATTTTTGTTTCAAATTATGTTTAATAACTTTTATCTTCAAGAAGTTTCACAATAAGCACTTTAATAACTTTTATCTTCAAGAACTTTTACAATAAGCATGTTCTATAAAATAATTACTATGTGCCAATTATTTTCAGTTGACATGTAGAATCCTTCGATAGCTCAGCTGGTAGAGCGGAGGACTGTAGTGCTAAAGCAGTAATCCTTAGGTTGCTGGTTCAATTCCGGTTCGAAGGAGTCCAAGGCTGTTTTTGCAAAACACGAATTTTAAAAAACACAATAAAGAACCTACTTGCGCTACGAATCGATATACCATTTAAAGTACTAGTAAGTGGAAATGATGATTCTGGCAGCGGTGGGATTTGAACCCACGCCTCCGAAGAGACTGGAGCCTTAATCCAGCGCCTTAGACCGCTCGGCCACGCTACCTTGCGCACAGAGAGCGATTTGCAAATTGTGTGCTCGACATCTACAGAAAAAAAAGAGTGACTAATAGTTCTCGTTAACAGATAAACTGGGATTGTTGTAATTATTTCTTCTCCTCCATTTTTCTTCTTCTAAAATTATGATTCTGGCAGCGGTGGGATTTGAACACACGCCTCCAAAGAGACTGGAGCCTTAATCCAGTGCCTTAGACCGCTCGGCCACGCTACCTTGCGCACAGAGAGCGATTTGCAAATTGTGTGCTCGACATCTACAGAAAAAAAAGAGTGACTAATAGTTCTCGTTAACAGATAAACTGGGATTGTTGTAATTATTTCTTCTCCTCCTTCTAAAATGATGATTCTGGCAGCGGTGGGATTTGAACCCACGCCTCCAAAGAGACTGGAGCCTAAATCCAGCGCCTTAGACCGCTCGGCCACGCTACCTCGCACACTACGAGCGCTTTGAAAATTCTGCGCTCCACATCTACAGAAAAAAAAGAGTGACTAAAAGTTGGCTAATGGTTCTCGTTAACACATTAACTGGGATTGTTGTAATCATTTCTTCTCCTCTATGTTCAAAATGACTATGGCAGTTGCAATGTCTTCTTTAAATTGAAACAGAAAAGAATAAAAATCACTTTACAAAGTTCACCTAGTCCACACTTTTGGCACCTTGGTAAAAAACCCTTACAAAGAAAGTGTCAACACGTTAACATATTTAATCAATTAGCATGGCAATTGTTTCAATCAAAACAAGATCAATAGGAATCTGTACAAACTGTCTCCAAATGTCTATATTATTTCAAGTTTGAGGTAAAGTAAATATAATTCAATTTTATTTTTGTTTCAAATTATGGTTAATAACTTTTATCTTCAAGAACTTTCACAATAAGCACTTTAATAACTTTTATCTTCAAGAACTTTTACAATAAGCATGTTGTATAAAATAATTACTATGTGCCAATTATTTTCAGTTGACATGTAGAATCCTTCGATAGCTCAGCTGGTAGAGCGGAGGACTGTAGTGCTAAAGCAGTAATCCTTAGGTCGCTGGTTCAATTCCGGCTCGAAGGAGTCCAAGGCTGTTTTTGCAAAACACGAATTTTAAAAAACACAATAAAGAACCTACTTGCGCTACGAATCGATATACCATTTAAAGTACTAGTAAGTGAAAATGATGATTCTGGCAGCGGTGGGATTTGAACCCACACCTCCGAAGAGACTGGAGCCTTAATCCAGCGCCTTAGACCGCTCGGCCACGCTACCTTGCGCACAGAGAGCGATTTGCAAATTGTGTGCTCAACATCTACAGAAAAAAAAGAGTGACTAATAGTTCTCGTTAACAGATAAACTGGGATTGTTATAATTATTTCTTCTCCTCCTTTTTTCTTCTTCTAAAATGATGATTCTGGCAGCTGTGGGATTTGAACCCACGCCTCCAAAGAGACTGGAGCCTAAATCCAGCGCCTTAGACCGCTCGGCCACGCTACCTCGCACACTACGAGCGCTTTGAAAATTCTGCGCTCCACATCTACAGAAAAAAAAGAGTGACTAAAAGTTGGCTAATGGTTCTCGTTAGCACATTAACTGGGATTGTTGTAATCATTTCTTTTCCTCTATGTTCAAAATGACTATGGCAGTTGCAATGTCTTCTTTAAATTGAAACAGAAAAGAATAAAAATCACTAAACAAAGTTCACCTACTTCTGAATCCTGAATTTGCTAAGTCCACACTTTTGGCACCTTGGTAAAAAACACTTACAAAGAAAGTGTCAACACGTTAACATATTTAATCAATTAGCATGGCAATTGTTTCATTCAAAACAAGATCAATAGGAATCCGTACAGTCTCCAAATGTCTATATTATTTCAAGTTTGAGGTAAAGTAAATATAATTCAATTTTATTTTTGTTTCAAATTATGTTTAATAACTTTTATCTTCAAGAACTTTCACAATAAGCACTTTAATAACTTTTATCTTCAAGAACTTTTACAATAAGCATGTTGTATAAAATAATTACTATGTGCCAATTATTTTCAGTTGACATGTAGAATCCTTCGATAGCTCAGCTGGTAGAGCGGAGGACTGTAGTGCTAAAGCAGTAATCCTTAGTTCGCTGGTTCAATTCCGGCTCGAAGGAGTCCAAGGCTGTTTTTGCAAAACACGAATTTTAAAAAACACAATAAAGAACCTACTTGCGCTACGAATCGATATACCATTTAAAGTACTAGTAAGTGAAAATGATGATTCTGGCAGCGGTGGGATTTGAACCCACGCCTCCGAAGAGACTGGAGCCTTAATCCAGCGCCTTAGACCGCTCGGCCACGCTACCTTGCGCACAGAGAGCGATTTGCAAATTGTGTGCTCGACATCTACAGAAAAAAAAGAGTGACTAAAAGTTGGCTAATGGTTCTCGTTAACACATTAACTAGGATTGTTGTAATCATTTCTTCTCCTCTATATTCAAAATGACTATGGCAGTTGCAATGTCTTCTTTAAATTGAAACAGAAAAGAATAAAAATCACTAAACAAAGTTCACCTAGTCCACACTTTTGGCACCTTGGTAAAAAACCCTTACAAAGAAAGTGTCAACACGTTAACATATTTAATCAATTAGCATGGCAATTGTTTCATTCAAAACAAGATCAATAGGAATCCGTACAGTCTCCAAATGTCTATATTATTTCAAGTTTGAGGTAAAGTAAATATAATTCAATTTTATTTTTGTTTCAAATTATGTTTAATAACTTTTATCTTCAAGAACTTTCACAATAAACACTTTAATAACTTTTATCTTCAAGAACTTTTACAATAAGCATGTTCTATAAAATAATTACTATGTGCCAATTATTTTCACTTCAGTCGTTGGGTGAAGACGACTCAAGGTAGGGAGATCTTCAGGGGGTTAGTGTTAGGTTTTTTAAGGGGGGTTTGGGTGGGTTAGAGTAGGGATATGTGGGTGGTGGGTTTTAATGTTGGGGGGGTTGTAATTTTTTTTACAGGTAAAAGAGCTGATTACTTTGGGGCAATGCCCCCCAAAAAGCCCTTTTAAGGGCTGGTAAAAGAGCTGATTACTTTTGTAGTTTAGAATAGGGTAGGTTATTTTATTATTTTGGGGGGCTTTTTTATTTTATTAGGGGGGCTTAGGTTAGGTGTAATTAATTTAAACTTCTTGTAAAAATTTTTTTATTTTCTGTAATTTAGTGGGGGGGGGGTTTGTACTATAGTTTAGTTTATTTAATTAAATTTAATTGTAGGTAATTGTAGTTAATTTATTTAATTAATTTAATGATAGTGTAGTGTAAGGTTTAATTTTAACTAAGGTTAGGATTTATTTCACAGGTCATTTTGTAATTATTTTAACTAGGTAGCTATTAAATAGTTATTAACTATTTAATAGCTTTTGTACCTAGTTAAAATAAATACAAAGTTGCCTGTAAAATAAATATAAATCCTAAAATAGATACAATGTAATTATTAGTTATATTGTAGCTATATTAGGGTTTATTTTATAGGTAAATATTTAGTTTTAAATAGGATAAAAAAATTTAATTATCGGAATATTATTTCGTTTTATTTAAATTATATTTATGTTAGGGGGGTGTTAGGGTTAGGGTTAATAACTTTATTATAGTAGCGGCGATGTTGGGGCGGCAGATTAGGGGTTAATAATTGTAGATAGGTGGCGGCGATGTAAGGGAGAGCAGATTAGGGGTTAATAACATTTATTATAATGTTTGCGAGGCGGGAGTGCGGCGGTTTAGGGGTTAATACATTTATTATAGTGGCGGCGAGGTCTGGTCGGCAGATTAGGGGTTAATAAGTGTAGTTAGGTAGCGGCGACGTTGGGGGGGCAGATTAGGGGTTAATAAATATAATGTAGGTGTCGGCTATGTTAGGGGCAGCAGATTAGGGGCTCATAGCTATATGTAGGTGGCGGCGGTGCCCGGTCGGCAGATTAGGGGTTAAAAAAATTTATTAGAGGGTTTGCGATGTGGGGGGGGTGCCTCGGTTTAGGGGTACATGGGTAGTTTATGGGTGTTAGTGTACTTTATAGCACAGTAGTTAAGAGCTTTATGTTCCAGCGTTAGCCCATAAAGCTCTTAACTACTGACTTTTTTGGCGGTAGGAGTCTTGTCGGTAGAGGCTCTACCGCTCACTTGTTCCAAGACACCAAATACCAGCGTTAGGCAAATCCCATTGAAAAGATAGGATACGCAATTGATGTAAGGGGATCTGCGGTAGCCTGGAGTCGCGGAAAGAAAGTGAGCAGTAGACCCTTTCCTGCCTGACTCTAAATACCAGCGGGCGGTAAAAAGCAGCGTTAGGACCCCTTAACGCTGCTTTTGACGGCTAACGCCAAACTCTAAATCTAGGCGTAAGTGTTCTGTTACTGGGATCTTGTACCCCACACTACTTATCCAGGATTTTTTTTTTGGTTTGGGGAGTCTTATCTTGGTTCTGTGGCATAGTAACATCATCTTTTTGTTCATCTGTTTTTATTGAGGAGTCTCTGGGAACTTTTCTAAACTTTCTTGTTTTATCTGCTGCCCAGCACTTAATATTGACTCTACAAGGTTTAAATTTACTTGTATGGTTTTTATACTGTGATGTAATCTGTTTTGTATTAGATGCTCATTTTTACCTTTGTATGCTTGTTTTGATGTATGTATTTATTTGTTTTATTTGATTGTCACTGCAGGTTTTTACTATGCGCAGGGAGTATTCTCTTGTTTTTTTGTGTAGTTATATATATATATATATATATATATATATATATATATATATATATATATATATATATATATATATATATATAAATAAATATTAACAATAACATATCTCTGTATGTGGAGAACATTGGAATGGGAAATATTAATAACTGCTATGAGATGAGCGCGCAAGTGGTAAGTGTTGAGTTTTTTCTTCTGTGATCTTCATTGAAGTCTATGGTGAGAATAAATTGATGCAGTTGTGAAGGTTTGGTTAGCACACGTCGTGTTTTGCAAACTTTTTACTTTAAACCTTTAATATGCTCGCTACCTGACATGCGCAAAAAGCTTAATTCTAAAGAAGTGTATGAATAAGTGATAAATAGCGCACCACTTGTAATCTAACCTTTTGTGTGTACAATCCCATAGTGATATTGTGTTTCAAGAGATATTTCATAACTGAAAATAGTTTTGTCCTCAGCAAAAAGTACAGAATTTGCTGGACTGCATCCAAGAGTTGACTTCAAATACTTTAAATGAACATATGTGGAAGGTAATCAGATATATTGAATAATTAAAGTTGAAGAGTTCTGCTAGGTGTGGCTTTATGAAATATCTGAATCACCTGTTGAGTCTCACAGTTTGGTTATACAATATCACAGGATAAACTGAATAATTATACAATAGCTACTCCGCAGCAAATCCATCCTCTTTTTATTCCTGGAACTAACTTTAATGCACATGTGTTTAAAACCACTGAGTCACAAATGATGTCACCATTTCATATGTAAACCAACATTTTGTGCATTAAGGTTTATTCTTACAGGTGTGAGTCCTAATACAGCTACTGTCTGTATTTGCTGCTGAGTTGAATAGTACCAAGGAATTACAATGAAAGGATTTATCATCTCTATTTTAGCACTGGCCCTATGCTTTGATTTGGGTAAGCAGATTATTTATTATTTACTTGTAATGATTGATTAAAGACTCTATTTAATGTGCAATTTGTATGATTTTTCTTTTTTTATATGTTTTCTATAAGGAATGCTCAATTAAATTGTTCTTTCTGTTTCCCATGAAATAATTTAAAACCTTTGACAAATATTTGACAATTGTTAGATTTTTAGACGTCTACACGGTAACTCTTGAGCTGTAATTTTGTTTGTTTTAGAAGTGGTCATTTGCAGGACAGTGAACTGTGGGAAGGAGCAACAGAGTTTGACCACAATATCTACAAAATGCCTTAAAACAATTATAGATAGATGATATATGAGAGATAGATAGATAGATAGATAGATAGATAGATAGATAGATAGATAGATAGATAGATGGAAAGAGATGGATGAATGTATGGATGTATGGAGAGATAGATAGATAGATAGATAGATAGATAGATAGATAGATAGATAGATAGATAGATAGATAGATAGATGGAAAGAGATGGATGAATGTATGGATGTATGGAGAGATAGATAGATAGATAGATAGATAGATAGAAAGAGATGGATGGATGTATAGAGAGATAGAGAGATAGATAGATAGATAGATAGATAGATAGATAGATAGATAGATAGATAGATAGATAGATAGATAGATAGATAGATGGAAAGAGATGGATGTATGTATGTATGTATGGAGAGATAGATAATAGGTAGATAATAGATAGATAGAGAGATAGATATATAGACAGAAAGACAGACAGACAGATAGATAGACTATTAGATTAATCCCAGCCGGATCCCAAAAGGTGAGTGCTAATCTCACACTAATAAACATGGGATATATAATTCAATACATTATTGACACTTATTATGGGCTATAAAGGTGTAAGTAAAAGTTGCCCAATTTACAAATAAGTTTGTGCTACTAATAAGGGCAGTAGTATACAAACACACCATGCTGTGAATGAATTGTATATAAGGTCTGTGTTCCTTTATTTATATTCACAATAAAATAAACATTTTCAAATTTTTGCTTTCTGGTTAAATAATTTATGATGTTTCCCATATTTTATATTAGACAAGGACCAAAACATTAAACCAAAACTTATGTTACTAATCTAATGTCCCTAGAAGCACAGCGAGCGCCTTATTTTTCTAGCCAAGAACCTAAGGAGTGGATAACAATCTTTTTGTGAAGCTTATCAAATATTTTATCTACAGACATCTACCAATATACTTTAATGGTGAATCTTGTAGATAAAATGAATATAAAACTATTCTAAAGGATTGTACCTATAAATGGCTTATTTTCCAAATGTTCTAGGGACATAAACCCTCTTATGTAAAATGTGTATTCCATTATTTTAATTTACTCTGCTCTGGGTTTGTATTTGTTTACTTGTCATATAAGTTGGTTAAACAAATGTTTAGAATACAGGAGAGATCCTGATTTCACCTGCAATTGAGTGTAAAAGGGATATAAAACCCAAACATGTTATTTTGTGATTCAGACAGAGAATACAATTTTTAAAAACTTTCCAATTTACTTCTGCTTTGTTCCTCATGATATTCTTTGTTGAAGAGATAACTGGAGTGGCTGGAGCACTATATGACAGGAAATAGTGCTGCCCTCTAGTGTTTTTGCAAATGGATTACATTTTTGCAACTCTATAGTTCTCCAGACACATGAACACTCCTGAGCTTTTTATAACAATCGATACCAAGAGAACAAAGTAAATTTGATAATGGAATTCAAATAGAAAGTTTGAAACTGCAATTTTTATCTAAATCACTAAAGAAAATGTTTGTGTTTTATGTCCCTTTAACATGGATTAATGAAAGAATGATACATTACCTCTAAAGTAAAAAAGGAAATGATCATTTATATATAAAGTATGCATCATAAAATAGCATACAAATAGTAAATAAAAATGATTAAACTAACTCTAGAGTCATTTATTTCAGGTGTAATATAAATTTCGGTCATCAGATGTGTATTTTTAAAGGGACAGTCTACACTAGAATTTTATTGTTTATAAAGATAGATAATCCCTTTATTACCCATTCCCCAGTTCTGCATAACCAACACAGTTATATTAATACACTTTTTACCTCCGTGATTACCTTGTATCTAAGCCTCTGCATACTGCTCCTTATTTCAGTTGTTTTGACAGACTTGCATTTTAGCCAATCAGTGCTGACTCCATGTGTGTGAGCACAATGTTATCTATTTGGCATACAAGAACTAACACCCTCTAGCTGTGAAAAAAATTGCCAAAATGCATTCAGATGAGAGGCGGCCTTCAAGGGCTTAGAAATTAGTATATGAGCCTACCTAGGTTTAGCCTTTAACTAAGAATAACAAGAGAACAAAGTAAAATTGATGCTACACGTACATTGAAAAGTTCTTTAAAATGACATGCATTATCTGAAATCATAAAAGTTTAGTTTTGACTAGAATGTTCCTTTAATTAATTAATTCAGAATGTTTACCAACAAATAAATTAAGGTCATACTAATTTATTCAACATAATAAACACAAGTAAAGTAATCTCGCTTTTAAATGAAAATATAACATTACTAAGAAAAACAGATTTCCAAGATGAAAAATCAGGATACCTCAGACTGAAATTAGTGACACCTCATAAATGTTAAAGAGGTGATAAAAAACACACACTATCTATTGATATATTGCTAACTGTGAGCAGAAATGATTGTTAGTATAAAACAACAGCCCCACTATCTATTGATATATTGCTAACTGTGAGCAGAAATGATTGTTAGTATAAAACAACAGCCCCACTATCTATTGATATATTGCTAACTGTGAGCAGAAATTATTGTTAGTATAAAACAACAGCCCCACTATCTATTGATATGTTGCTAACTGTGAGCAGAAAGGATTGTTAGTATAAAACAACAGCCCCACTATCTATTGATATATTGCTAACTGTGAGCAGAAATGATTGCTAGTATAAAACAACAGCCCACTATTTATTGATATATTGCTAACTGTGAGAAGAAATGATTGTTAGTATTAAACAACAGCCCCACTATCTACTGATATGTTGCTAACTGTGAGCAGAAATGATTGTTAGTATAAAACAACAGCCCCACTATCTATTGATATATTGCTAACTGTGAGCAGAAATGATTGTTAGTATAAAACATCTCCCACTATCTATTGATATATTGCTAACTGTGGGGAGAAATGATTGTTAGTATAAAACAACAGCCCCACTATCTATTGATATATTGCTAACTGTGAGGAGAAATGATTGTTAGTATAAAACAACAGCCCACTATTTATTGATATATTGCTAACTGTGAGGAGAAATGATTGTTAGTATAAAACAAAAGCCCCACTATTGATATATTGCTAACTGTGAGCAGAAATGATTGATAGTATAAAACAGCTCCCACTATCTATTGATATATTGCTAACTGTGAGCAGAAATGATTGTTAGTATAAAACAACAGCCCCACTATCTATTGATATATTGCTAACTGTGAGCAGAAATGATTGTTAGTATAAAACAACAGCCCCACTATCTATTGATATGTTGCTAACTGTGAGCAGAAAGGATTGTTAGTATAAAACAACAGCCCCACTATCTATTGATATATTGCTAACTGTGAGCAGAAATGATTGCTAGTATAAAACAACAGCCCACTATCTATTGATATATTGCTAACTGTGAGCAGAAATGATTGTTAGTATAAAACAGCTCCCACTATCTATTGATATATTGCTAACTGTGAGGAGAAATGATTGTTAGTATAAAACAAAAGCCCTGCTATCTAGTGATAGATTGCTGTGAGCAGAAATGATTGTTAGTATAAAACAACAGCCCCACTATCTATTGATATATTGCTGTGAGCAGAAATGATTGTTAGTATAAAACAACAGCCCCACTATCTATTGATATATTGCTAACTGTGAGGAGAAATGATTTTTAGTATAAAACAAAAGCCCCACTATCTATTGATATTTTGCTAACTGTGAGGAGAAATGATTGTTAGTATAAAACATCTCCCACTATCTATTGATATATTGCTAACTGTGAGGAGAAATGATTGTTAGTATAAAACAACAGCCCCACTATCTATTGATATATTGCTAACTGTGAGCAGAAATTATTGTTAGTATAAAACAACAGCCCCACTATCTATTGAAATGTTGCTAACTGTGAGCAGAAAGGATTGTTAGTATAAAACAACAGCCCCACTATCTATTGATATATTGCTAACTGTGAGCAGAAATGATTGCTAGTATAAAACAACAGCCCACTATTTATTGATATATTGCTAACTGTGAGAAGAAATGATTGTTAGTATTAAACAACAGCCCCACTATCTACTGATATGTTGCTAACTGTGAGCAGAAATGATTGTTAGTATAAAACAACAGCCCCACTATCTATTGATATATTGCTAACTGTGAGCAGAAATGATTGTTAGTATAAAACATCTCCCACTATCTATTGATATATTGCTAACTGTGAGGAGAAATGATTGTTAGTATAAAACAACAGCCCCACTATCTATTGATATATTGCTAACTGTGAGGAGAAATGATTGTTAGTATAAAACAACAGCCCACTATTTATTGATATATTGCTAACTGTGAGGAGAAATGATTGTTAGTATAAAACAAAAGCCCCACTATTGATATATTGCTAACTGTGAGCAGAAATGATTGATAGTATAAAACAGCTCCCACTATCTATTGATATATTGCTAACTGTGAGCAGAAATGATTGTTAGTATAAAACAACAGCCCCACTATCTATTGATATATTGCTAACTGTGAGCAGAAATGATTGTTAGTATAAAACAACAGCCCCACTATCTATTGATATATTGCTAACTGTGAGCAGAAATGATTGTTAGTATAAAACAAAAGCCCCACTATCTATTGATATATTGCTAAATGTGAGCAGAAATGATTGTTAGTATAAAACAACAGCCCCACTATCTATTGATATATTGCTAACTGTGAGCAGAAATGATTGTTAGTATAAAACAACAGCCCCACTATCTATTGATATATTGCTAACTGTGAGCAGAAATGATTGTTAGTATAAAACAACAGCCCCACTATCTATTGATATATTGCTAACTGTGAGCAGAAATGATTGTTAGTATAAAACAACAGCCCCACTATCTATTGATATATTGCTAACTGTGAGCAGAAATGATTGTTAGTATAAAACAACAGCCCCACTATCTATTGATATATTGCTAACTGTGAGCAGAAATGATTGTAAGTATAAAACAACAGCCCCACTATCTATTGATATATTGCTAACTGTGGGCAGAAATGATTGTTAGTATAAAACAACAGCCCCACTATCTATTGATATATTGCTAACTGTGAGCAGAAATGATTGTTAGTATAAAACAACAGCCCACTATCTTTTGATATATTGCTAACTGTGAGCAGAAATGATTGCTAGTATAAAACAACAGCCCACTATTTATTGATATATTACTAACTGTGAGCAGAAATGATTGTTAGTATAAAACAACAGCCCACTATTTATTGATATATTGCTAACTGTGAGGAGAAATGATTGTTAGTATAAAACAAAAGCCCTACTATCTATTGATATATTGCTAACTGTGAGCAGAAATGATTGTTAGTATAAAACAGCTCCCACTATCTATTGATATATTGCTAACTGTGAGGAGAAATGATTGTTAGTATAAAACAAAAGCCCCGCTATCTAGTGATAGATTGCTGTGAGCAGAAATGATTGTTAGTATAAAACAACAGCCCCACTATCTATTGATATATTGCTGTGAGCAGAAATGATTGTTAGTATAAAACAACAGCCCCACTATCTATTGATATATTGCTAACTGTGTGGAGAAATGATTTTTAGTATAAAACAAAAGCCCCACTATCTATTGATATTTTGCTAACTGTGAGGAGAAATGATTGTTAGTATAAAACATCTCCCACTATCTATTGATATATTGCTAACTGTGAGGAGAAATGATTGTTAGTATAAAACAACAGCCCCACTATATATTGATATATTGCTAACTGTGAGGAGAAATGATTGTTAGTGTAAAACAACAGCCCCACTATCTATTGATATATTGCTAACTGTGAGGAGAAATGATTGTTAGTATAAAACAAAAGCCCCACTATTGATATATTGCTAACTGTGAGCAGAAACGATTGTTAGTATAAAACAGCTCCCACTATCTATTGATATATTGCTAACTGTGAGGAGAAATGATTGTTAGTATAAAACAACAGCCCTACTATCTATTGATATATTGCTAACTGTGAGCAGAAATGATTGTTAGTATAAAACAACAGCCCCACTATCTATTGATATATTGCTAACTGTGAGCAGAAATGATTGTTAGTATAAAACAACAGCCCCACTATCTATTGATATATTGCTAAATGTGAGCAGAAATGATTGTTAGCATAAAACAACAGCCCCACTATCTATTGATATATTGCTAACTGTGAGCAGAAATGATTGTTAGTATAAAACAACAGCCCCACTATCTATTGATATATTGCTAACTGTGAGGAGAAATGATTGTTAGCATAAAACAACAGCCCCACTATCTATTGATATATTGCTAACTGTGAGCAGAAATGATTGTTAGTATAAAACAACAGCCCCACTATCTATAGATATATTGCTAACTTTGAGGAGAAATGATTGTTAGTATAAAACAACAGCCCCACTATCTATTGATATATTGCTAACTGTGAGCAGAAATGATTGTTAGTATAAAACAAAAGCCCCGCTATCTAGTGATATATTGCTGTGAGCAGAAATGATTGTTAGTATAAAACAAAAGCCCCACTATCTATTGATATATTGCTGTGAGCAGAAATGATTGTTAGTATAAAACAAAAGCCCCACTATCTATTGATATATTGCTGTGAGCAGAAATGATTGTTAGTATAAAACAACAGCCCCACTATCTATTGATATATTGCTAACTGTGAGCAGAAATGATTGTTAGTATAAAACAACAGCCCCACTATCTATTGATATATTGCTAACTGTGAGGAGAAATGATTGTTAGTATAAAACAACAGCCCCACTATCTATTGATATATTGCTAACTGTGAGCAGAAATGATTGTTAGTATGAAACAACAGCCCTACTATCTATTGATATATTGCTAACTGTGAGCAGAAATGATTGTTAGTATAAAACAAAAGCCCCACTATCTATTGATATATTGCTAACTGTGAGGAGAAATGATTGTTAGTATAAAACATCTCCCACTATCTATTGATATATTGCTAACTGTGAGGAGAAATGATTGTTAGTATAAAACAACAGCCCCACTATCTATTGATATATTGCTAACTGTGAGGAGAAATGATTGTTAGTATAAAACAACAGCCCCACTATCTATTGATATATTGCTAACTGTGAGGAGAAATGATTGTTAGTATAAAACAAAAGCCCCACTATTGATATATTGCTAACTGTGAGCAGAAACGATTGTTAGTATAAAACAGCTCCCACTATCTATTGATATATTGCTAACTGTGAGGAGAAATGATTGTTATTATAAAACAACAGCCCCACTATATATTGATATATTGCTAACTGTGAGCAGAAATGATTGTTAGTATAAAACAAAAGCCCCACTATCTATTGATATATTGCTAACTGTGAGCAGAAATGATTGTTAGTATAAAACAACAGCCCCACTATCTATTGATATATTGCTAACTGTGAGCAGAAATGATTGTTAGTATAAAACAACAGCCCCACTATCTATTGATATATTGCTAACTGTGAGCAGAAATGATTGCTAGTATAAAACAACAGCCCACTATTTATTGATATATTACTAACTGTGAGCAGAAATGATTGTTAGAATAAAACAACAGTCCACTATTTATTGATATATTGCTATCTGTGAGGAGAAATGATTGTTTGTATAAAACAAAAGCCCCACTATCTATTGATATATTGCTAACTGTGAGCAGAAATGATTGTTAGTATAAAACAACAGCCCCACTATCTATTGATATATTGCTAACTGGGAGCAGAAATGATTGTTAGTATAAAACAACAGCCCCACTATCTATTGATATATTGCTAACTGTGAGGAGAAATGATTTTTAGCATAAAACAAAAGCCCCACTATCTATTGATATATTGCTAACTGTGAGGAGAAATGATTGTTAGTATAAAACAACAGCCCCACTATCTATTGATATATTGCTAACTGTGAGCAGAAATGATTGTTAGTATAAAACAAAAGCCCCGCTATCTAGTGATATATTGCTGTGAGCAGAAATGATTGTTAGTATAAAACAAAAGCCCCACTATCTATTGATATATTGCTGTGAGCAGAAATGATTGTTAGTATAAAACAAAAGCCCCACTATCTATTGATATATTGCTGTGAGCAGAAATGATTGTTAGTATAAAACAACAGCCCCACTATCTATTGATATATTGCTAACTGTGAGCAGAAATGATTGTTAGTATGAAACAACAGCCCTACTATCTATTGATATATTGCTAACTGTGAGCAGAAATGATTGTTAGTATAAAACAAAAGCCCCACTATCTATTGATATATTGCTAACTGTGAGGAGAAATGATTGTTAGTATAAAACATCTCCCACTATCTATTGATATATTGCTAACTGTGAGGAGAAATGATTGTTAGTATAAAACAACAGCCCCACTATCTATTGATATATTGCTAACTGTGAGGAGAAATGATTGTTAGTATAAAACAACAGCCCCACTATCTATTGATATATTGCTAACTGTGAGGAGAAATGATTGTTAGTATAAAACAAAAGCCCCACTATTGATATATTGCTAACTGTGAGCAGAAACGATTGTTAGTATAAAACAGCTCCCACTATCTATTGATATATTGCTAACTGTGAGGAGAAATGTTTGTTATTATAAAACAACAGCCCCACTATATATTGATATATTGCTAACTGTGAGCAGAAATGATTGTTAGTATAAAACAAAAGCCCCACTATCTATTGATATATTGCTAACTGTGAGCAGAAATGATTGTTAGTATAAAACAACAGCCCCACTATCTATTGATATATTGCTAACTGTGAGCAGAAATGATTGTTAGTATAAAACAACAGCCCCACTATCTATTGATATATTGCTAACTGTGAGCAGAAATGATTGCTAGTATAAAACAACAGCCCACTATTTATTGATATATTACTAACTGTGAGCAGAAATGATTGTTAGAATAAAACAACAGTCCACTATTTATTGATATATTGCTATCTGTGAGGAGAAATGATTGTTTGTATAAAACAAAAGCCCCACTATCTATTGATATATTGCTAACTGTGAGCAGAAATGATTGTTAGTATAAAACAACAGCCCCACTATCTATTGATATATTGCTAACTGGGAGCAGAAATGATTGTTAGTATAAAACAACAGCCCCACTATCTATTGATATATTGCTAACTGTGAGGAGAAATGATTTTTAGCATAAAACAAAAGCCCCACTATCTATTGATATATTGCTAACTGTGAGGAGAAATGATTGTTAGTATAAAACATCTCCCACTATCTATTGATATATTGCTAACTGTGAGGAGAAATGATTGTTAGTATAAAACAACAGCCCCACTATATATGGATATATTGCAAACTGTGAGGAGAAATGATTGTTAGTATAAAACAACAGCCCCACTATCTATTGATATATTGCTAACTGTGAGGAGAAATGATTGTTAGTATAAAACAAAAGCCCCACTATTGATATATTGCTAACTGTGAGCAGAAACGATTGTTAGTATAAAACAGCTCCCACTATCTATTGATATATTGCTAACTGTGAGGAGAAATGATTGTTAGTATAAAACAACAGCCCTACTATCTATTGATATATTGCTAACTGTGAGCAGAAATGATTGTTAGTATAAAACAACAGCCCCACTATATATTGATATATTGCTAACTGTGAGCAGAAATGATTGTTAGTATAAAACAAAAGCCCCACTATCTATTGATATATTGCTAACTGCGAGCAGAAATGATTGTTAGTATAAAACAACAGCCCCACTATCTATTGATATATTGCTAACTGTGAGCAGAAATGATTGTTAGTATAAAACAACAGCCCCACTATCTATTGATATATTGCTAACTGTGAGCAGAAATGATTGTTAGTATAAAACAACAGCCCCACTATCTATTGATATATTGCTAACTGTGAGGAGAAATGATTGTTAGCATAAAACAACAGCCCCACTATCTATTGATATATTGCTAACTGTGAGCAGAAATGATTGTTAGTATAAAACAACAGCCCCACTATCTATTGATATATTGCTAACTTTGAGGAGAAATGATTGTTAGTATAAAACAACAGCCCCACTATCTATTGATATATTGCTAACTGTGAGCAGAAATGATTGTTAGTATAAAACAGCTCCCACTATCTATTGATATATTGCTAACTGTGAGGAGAAAGAATTGTTAGTATAAAACAAAAGCCCCGCTATCTAGTGATAGATTGCTGTGAGCAGAAATGATTGTTAGTATAAAACCAAAGCCCCACTATCTATTGATATATTGCTGTGAGCAGAAATGATTGTTAGTATAAAACAACAGCCCCACTATCTATTGATATATTGCTAACTGTGAGCAGAAATGATTGTTAGTATAAAACAACAGCCCCACTATCTATTGATATATTGCTAACTGTGAGGAGAAATGATTGTTAGTATAAAACAACAGCCCCACTATCTATTGATATATTGCTAACTGTGAGCAGAAATGATTGTTAGTATGAAACAACAGCCCCACTATCTATTGATATATTGCTAACTGTGAGCAGAAATGATTGTTAGTATAAAACAAAAGCCCCACTATCTATTGATATATTGCTAACTGTGAGGAGAAATGATTGTTAGTATAAAACATCTCCCACTATCTATTGATATATTGCTAACTGTGAGGAGAAATGATTGTTAGTATAAAACAACAGCCCCACTATCTATTGATATATTGCTAACTGTGAGGAGAAATGATTGTTAGTATAAAACAACAGCCCCACTATCTATTGATATATTGCTAACTGTGAGGAGAAATGATTGTTAGTATAAAACAAAAGCCCCACTATTGATATATTGCTAACTGTGAGCAGAAACGATTGTTAGTATAAAACAGCTCACACTATCTATTGATATATTGCTAACTGTGAGGAGAAATGATTGTTATTATAAAACAACAGCCCCACTATATATTGATATATTGCTAACTGTGAGCAGAAATGATTGTTAGTATAAAACAACAGCCCCACTATCTATTGATATATTGCTAACTGTGAGCAGAAATGATTGTTAGTATAAAACAATAGCCCCACTATATATTGATATATTGCTGTGAGCAGAAATGATTGTTAGTATAAAACAACAGCCCCACTATCTATTGATATATTGCTAACTGTGAGCAGAAATGATTGTTAGTATAAAACAACAGCCCCACTATCTATTGATATATTGCTGTGAGCAGAAATGATTGTTAGTATAAAACAACAGCCCCACTATCTATTGATATATTGCTAACTGTGAGCAGAAATGATTGTTAGTATAAAACAACAGCCCCACTATCTATTGATATATTGCTAACTGTGAGCAGAAATGATTGTTAGTATAAAACAAAAGCCCCACTATATATTGATATATTGCTAACTGTGAGCAGAAATGATTGTTAGTATAAAACAACAGCCCCACTATCTATTGATATATTGCTAACTGTGAGCAGAAATGATTGTTAGTATAAAACAACAGCCCCACTATCTATTGATATATTGCTAACTGTGAGGAGAAATGATTGTTAGCATAAAACAACAGCCCCACTATCTATTGATATATTGCTAACTGTGAGCAGAAATGATTGTTAGTATAAAACAACAGCCCCACTATCTATTGATATATTGCTAACTTTGAGGAGAAATGATTGTTAGTATAAAACAACAGCCCCACTATCTATTGATATATTGCTAACTGTGAGCAGAAATGATTGTTAGTATAAAACAGCTCCCACTATCTATTGATATATTGCTAACTGTGAGGAGAAAGAATTGTTAGTATAAAACAAAAGCCCCGCTATTTAGTGATAGATTGCTGTGAGCAGAAACGATTGTTAGTATAAAACAAAAGCCCCACTATCTATTGATATATTGCTGTGAGCAGAAATGATTGTTAGTATAAAACAACAGACCCACTATCTATTGATATATTGCTAACTGTGAGCAGAAATGATTGTTAGTATTAAACAACAGCCCCACTATCTATTGATATATTGCTAACTGTGAGGAGAAATGATTGTTAGTATAAAACAACAGCCCCACTATCTATTGATATATTGCTAACTGTGAGCAGAAATGATTGTTAGTATGAAACAACAGCCCCACTATCTATTGATATATTGCTAACTGTGAGCAGAAATGATTGTTAGTATAAAACAAAAGCCCCACTATCTATTGATATATTGCTAACTGTGAGGAGAAATGATTGTTAGTATAAAACATCTCCCACTATCTATTGATATATTGCTAACTGTGAGGAGAAATGATTGTTAGTATAAAACAACAGCCCCACTATCTATTGATATATTGCTAACTGTGAGGAGAAATGATTGTTAGTATAAAACAACAGCCCCACTATCTATTGATATATTGCTAACTGTGAGGAGAAATGATTGTTAGTATAAAACAAAAGCCCCACTATTGATATATTGCTAACTGTGAGCAGAAACGATTGTTAGTATAAAACAGCTCCCACTATCTATTGATATATTGCTAACTGTGAGGAGAAATTATTGTTATTATAAAACAACAGCCCCACTATATATTGATATATTGCTAACTGTGAGCAGAAATGATTGTTAGTATAAAACAACAGCCCCACTATCTATTGATATATTGCTAACTGTGAGCAGAAATGATTGCTAGTATAAAACAACAGCCCACTATTTATTGATATATTGCTAACTGTGAGAAGAAATGATTGTTAGTATTAAACAACAGCCCCACTATCTACTGATATGTTGCTAACTGTGAGCAGAAATGATTGTTAGTATAAAACAACAGCCCCACTATCTATTGATATATTGCTAACTGTGAGCAGAAATGATTGTTAGTATAAAACATCTCCCACTATCTATTGATATATTGCTAACTGTGAGGAGAAATGATTGTTAGTATAAAACAACAGCCCCACTATCTATTGATATATTGCTAACTGTGAGGAGAAATGATTGTTAGTATAAAACAACAGCCCACTATTTATTGATATATTGCTAACTGTGAGGAGAAATGATTGTTAGTATAAAACAAAAGCCCCACTATTGATATATTGCTAACTGTGAGCAGAAATGATTGATAGTATAAAACAGCTCCCACTATCTATTGATATATTGCTAACTGTGAGCAGAAATGATTGTTAGTATAAAACAACAGCCCCACTATCTATTGATATATTGCTAACTGTGAGCAGAAATGATTGTTAGTATAAAACAACAGCCCCACTATCTATTGATATGGTGCTAACTGTGAGCAGAAAGGATTGTTAGTATAAAACAACAGCCCAACTATCTATTGATATATTGCTAACTGTGAGCAGAAATGATTGCTAGTATAAAACAACAGCCCACTATCTATTGATATATTGCTAACTGTGAGCAGAAATGATTGTTAGTATAAAACAGCTCCCACTATCTATTGATATATTGCTAACTGTGAGGAGAAATGATTGTTAGTATAAAACAAAAGCCCCGCTATCTAGTGATAGATTGCTGTGAGCAGAAATGATTGTTAGTATAAAACAACAGCCCCACTATCTATTGATATATTGCTGTGAGCAGAAATGATTTTTAGTATAAAACAACAGCCCCACTATCTATTGATATATTGCTAACTGTGAGGAGAAATGATTTTTAGTATAAAACAAAAGCCCCACTATCTATTGATATTTTGCTAACTGTGAGGAGAAATGATTGTTAGTATAAAACATCTCCCACTATCTATTGATATATTGCTAACTGTGAGGAGAAATGATTGTTAGTATAAAACAACAGCCCCACTATCTATTGATATATTGCTAACTGTGAGCAGAAATTATTGTTAGTATAAAACAACAGCCCCACTATCTATTGATATGTTACTAACTGTGAGCAGAAAGGATTGTTAGTATAAAACAACAGCCCCACTATCTATTGATATATTGCTAACTGTGAGCAGAAATAATTGCTAGTATAAAACAACAGCCCACTATTTATTGATATATTGCTAACTGTGAGAAGAAATGATTGTTAGTATTAAACAACAGCCCCACTATCTACTGATATGTTGCTAACTGTGAGCAGAAATGATTGTTAGTATAAAACAACAGCCCCACTATCTATTGATATATTGCTAACTGTGAGCAGAAATGATTGTTAGTATAAAACATCTCCCACTATCTATTGATATATTGCTAACTGTGAGGAGAAATGATTGTTAGTATAAAACAACAGCCCCACTATCTATTGATATATTGCTAACTGTGAGGAGAAATGATTGTTAGTATAAAACAACAGCCCACTATTTATTGATATATTGCTAACTGTGAGGAGAAATGATTGTTAGTATAAAACAAAAGCCCCACTATTGATATATTGCTAACTGTGAGCAGAAATGATTGATAGTATAAAACACCTCCCACTATCTATTGATATATTGCTAACTGTGAGCAGAAATGATTGTTAGTATAAAACAACAGCCCCACTATCTATTGATATATTGCTAACTGTGAGCAGAAATGATTGTTAGTATAAAACAACAGCCCCACTATCTATTGATATATTGCTAACTGTGAGCAGAAATGATTGTTAGTATAAAACAAAAGCCCCACTATCTATTGATATATTGCTAAATGTGAGCAGAAATGATTGTTAGTATAAAACAACAGCCCCACTATCTATTGATATATTGCTAACTGTGAGCAGAAATGATTGTTAGTATAAAACAACAGCCCCACTATCTATTGATATATTGCTAACTGTGAGCAGAAATGATTGTTAGTATAAAACAACAGCCCCACTATCTATTGATATATTGCTTACTGTGAGCAGAAATGATTGTTAGTATAAAACAACAGCCCCACTATCTATTGATATATTGCTAACTGTGAGCAGAAATGATTGTTAGTATAAAACAACAGCCCCACTATCTATTGATATATTGCTAACTGTGAGCAGAAATGATTGTAAGTATAAAACAACAGCCCCACTATCTATTGATATATTGCTAACTGTGGGCAGAAATGATTGTTAGTATAAAACAACAGCCCCACTATCTATTGATATATTGCTAACTGTTAGCAGAAATGATTGTTAGTATAAAACAACAGCCCACTATCTTTTGATATATTGCTAACTGTGAGCAGAAATGATTGCTAGTATAAAACAACAGCCCACTATTTATTGATATATTACTAACTGTGAGCAGAAATGATTGTTAGTATAAAACAACAGCCCACTATTTATTGATATATTGCTAACTGTGAGGAGAAATGATTGTTAGCATAAAACAAAAGCCCTACTATCTATTGATATATTGCTAACTGTGAGCAGAAATGATTGTTAGTATAAAACAGCTCCCACTATCTATTGATATATTGCTAACTGTGAGGAGAAATGATTGTTAGTATAAAACAAAAGCCCCGCTATCTAGTGATAGATTGCTGTGAGCAGAAATGATTGTTAGTATAAAACAACAGCCCCACTATCTATTGATATATTGCTGTGAGCAGAAATGATTGTTAGTATAAAACAACAGCCCCACTATCTATTGATATATTGCTAACTGTGTGGAGAAATGATTTTTAGTATAAAACAAAAGCCCCACTATCTATTGATATTTTGCTAACTGTGAGGAGAAATGATTGTTAGTATAAAACATCTCCCACTATCTATTGATATATTGCTAACTGTGAGGAGAAATGATTGTTAGTATAAAACAACAGCCCCACTATATATTGATATATTGCTAACTGTGAGGAGAAATGATTGTTAGTGTAAAACAACAGCCCCACTATCTATTGATATATTGCTAACTGTGAGGAGAAATGATTGTTAGTATAAAACAAAAGCCCCACTATTGATATATTGCTAACTGTGAGCAGAAACGATTGTTAGTATAAAACAGCTCCCACTATCTATTGATATATTGCTAACTGTGAGGAGAAATGATTGTTAGTATAAAACAACAGCCCTACTATCTATTGATATATTGCTAACTGTGAGCAGAAATGATTGTTAGTATAAAACAACAGCCCCACTATATATTGATATATTGCTAACTGTGAGCAGAAATGATTGTTAGTATAAAACAACAGCCCCACTATCTATTGATATATTGCTAAATGTGAGCAGAAATGATTGTTAGCATAAAACAACAGCCCCACTATCTATTGATATATTGCTAACTGTGAGCAGAAATGATTGTTAGTATAAAACAACAGCCCCACTATCTATTGATATATTGCTAACTGTGAGGAGAAATGATTGTTGGCATAAAACAACAGCCCCACTATCTATTGATATATTGCTAACTGTGAGCAGAAATGATTGTTAGTATAAAACAACAGCCCCACTATCTATAGATATATTGCTAACTTTGAGGAGAAATGATTGTTAGTATAAAACAACAGCCCCACTATCTATTGATATATTGCTAACTGTGAGCAGAAATGATTGTTAGTATAAAATAAAAGCCCCGCTATCTAGTGATATATTGCTGTGAGCAGAAATGATTGTTAGTATAAAACAAAAGCCCCACTATCTATTGATATATTGCTGTGAGCAGAAATGATTGTTAGTATAAAGCAAAAGCCCCACTATCTATTGATATATTGCTGTGAGCAGAAATGATTGTTAGTATAAAACAACAGCCCCACTATCTATTGATATATTGCTAACTGTGAGCAGAAATGATTGTTAGTATAAAACAACAGCCCCACTATCTATTGATATATTGCTAACTGTGAGGAGAAATGATTGTTAGTATAAAACAACAGCCCCACTATCTATTGATATATTGCTAACTGTGAGCAGAAATGATTGTTAGTATGAAACAACAGCCCCACTATCTATTGATATATTGCTAACTGTGAGCAGAAATGATTGTTAGTATAAAACAAAAGCCCCACTATCTATTGATATATTGCTAACTGTGAGGAGAAATGATTGTTAGTATAAAACATCTCCCACTATCTATTGATATATTGCTAACTGTGAGGAGAAATGATTGTTAGTATAAAACAACAGCCCCACTATCTATTGATATATTGCTAACTGTGAGGAGAAATGATTGTTAGTATAAAACAACAGCCCCACTATCTATTGATATATTGCTAACTGTGAGGAGAAATGATTGTTAGTATAAAACAAAAGCCCCACTATTGATATATTGCTAACTGTGAGCAGAAACGATTGTTAGTATAAAACAGCTCCCACTATCTATTGATATATTGCTAACTGTGAGGAGAAATGATTGTTATTATAAAACAACAGCCCCACTATATATTGATATATTGCTAACTGTGAGCAGAAATGATTGTTAGTATAAAACAAAAGCCCCACTATCTATTGATATATTGCTAACTGTGAGGAGAAATGATTGTTAGTATAAAACAACAGCCCCACTATCTATTGATATATTGCTAACTGTGAGGAGAAATGATTGTTAGTATAAAACAAAAGCCCCACTATTGATATATTGCTAACTGTGAGCAGAAACGATTGTTAGTATAAAACAGCTCCCACTATCTATTGATATATTGCTAACTGTGAGGAGAAATTATTGTTATTATAAAACAACAGCCCCACTATATATTGATATATTGCTAACTGTGAGCAGAAATGATTGTTAGTATAAAACAACAGCCCCACTATCTATTGATATATTGCTAACTGTGAGCAGAAATGATTGCTAGTATAAAACAACAGCCCACTATTTATTGATATATTGCTAACTGTGAGAAGAAATGATTGTTAGTATTAAACAACAGCCCCACTATCTACTGATATGTTGCTAACTGTGAGCAGAAATGATTGTTAGTATAAAACAACAGCCCCACTATCTATTGATATATTGCTAACTGTGAGCAGAAATGATTGTTAGTATAAAACATCTCCCACTATCTATTGATATATTGCTAACTGTGAGGAGAAATGATTGTTAGTATAAAACAACAGCCCCACTATCTATTGATATATTGCTAACTGTGAGGAGAAATGATTGTTAGTATAAAACAACAGCCCACTATTTATTGATATATTGCTAACTGTGAGGAGAAATGATTGTTAGTATAAAACAAAAGCCCCACTATTGATATATTGCTAACTGTGAGCAGAAATGATTGATAGTATAAAACAGCTCCCACTATCTATTGATATATTGCTAACTGTGAGCAGAAATGATTGTTAGTATAAAACAACAGCCCCACTATCTATTGATATATTGCTAACTGTGAGCAGAAATGATTGTTAGTATAAAACAACAGCCCCACTATCTATTGATATGTTGCTAACTCTGAGCAGAAAGGATTGTTAGTATAAAACAACAGCCCAACTATCTATTGATATATTGCTAACTGTGAGCAGAAATGATTGCTAGTATAAAACAACAGCCCACTATCTATTGATATATTGCTAACTGTGAGCAGAAATGATTGTTAGTATAAAACAGCTCCCACTATCTATTGATATATTGCTAACTGTGAGGAGAAATGATTGTTAGTATAAAACAAAAGCCCCGCTATCTAGTGATAGATTGCTGTGAGCAGAAATGATTGTTAGTATAAAACAACAGCCACACTATCTATTGATATATTGCTGTGAGCAGAAATGATTTTTAGTATAAAACAACAGCCCCACTATCTATTGATATATTGCTAACTGTGAGGAGAAATGATTTTTAGTATAAAACAAAAGCCCCACTATCTATTGATATTTTGCTAACTGTGAGGAGAAATGATTGTTAGTATAAAACATCTCCCACTATCTATTGATATATTGCTAACTGTGAGGAGAAATGATTGTTAGTATAAAACAACAGCCCCACTATCTATTGATATATTGCTAACTGTGAGCAGAAATTATTGTTAGTATAAAACAACAGCCCCACTATCTATTGATATGTTGCTAACTGTGAGCAGAAAGGATTGTTAGTATAAAACAACAGCCCCACTATCTATTGATATATTGCTAACTGTGAGCAGAAATAATTGCTAGTATAAAACAACAGCCCACTATTTATTGATATATTGCTAACTGTGAGAAGAAATGATTGTTAGTATTAAACAACAGCCCCACTATCTACTGATATGTTGCTAACTGTGAGCAGAAATGATTGTTAGTATAAAACAACAGCCCCACTATCTATTGATATATTGCTAACTGTGAGCAGAAATGATTGTTAGTATAAAACATCTCCCACTATCTATTGATATATTGCTAACTGTGAGGAGAAATGATTGTTAGTATAAAACAACAGCCCCACTATCTATTGATATATTGCTAACTGTGAGGAGAAATGATTGTTAGTATAAAACAACAGCCCACTATTTATTGATATATTGCTAACTGTGAGGAGAAATGATTGTTAGTATAAAACAAAAGCCCCACTATTGATATATTGCTAACTGTGAGCAGAAATGATTGATAGTATAAAACAGCTCCCACTATCTATTGATATATTGCTAACTGTGAGCAGAAATGATTGTTAGTATAAAACAACAGCCCCACTATCTATTGATATATTGCTAACTGTGAGCAGAAATGATTGTTAGTATAAAACAACAGCCCCACTATCTATTGATATATTGCTAACTGTGAGCAGAAATGATTGTTAGTATAAAACAAAAGCCCCACTATCTATTGATATATTGCTAAATGTGAGCAGAAATGATTGTTAGTATAAAACAACAGCCCCACTATCTATTGATATATTGCTAACTGTGAGCAGAAATGATTGTTAGTATAAAACAACAGCCCCACTATCTATTGATATATTGCTAACTGTGAGCAGAAATGATTGTTAGTATAAAACAACAGCCCCACTATCTATTGATATATTGCTAACTGTGAGCAGAAATGATTGTTAGTATAAAACAACAGCCCCACTATCTATTGATATATTGCTAACTGTGAGCAGAAATGATTGTTAGTATAAAACAACAGCCCCACTATCTATTGATATATTGCTAACTGTGAGCAGAAATGATTGTAAGTATAAAACAACAGCCCCACTATCTATTGATATATTGCTAACTGTGGGCAGAAATGATTGTTAGTATAAAACAACAGCCCCACTATCTATTGATATATTGCTAACTGTGAGCAGAAATGATTGTTAGTATAAAACAACAGCCCACTATCTTTTGATATATTGCTAACTGTGAGCAGAAATGATTGCTAGTATAAAACAACAGCCCACTATTTATTGATATATTACTAACTGTGAGCAGAAATGATTGTTAGTATAAAACAACAGCCCACTATTTATTGATATATTGCTAACTGTGAGGAGAAATGATTGTTAGTATAAAACAAAAGCCCTACTATCTATTGATATATTGCTAACTGTGAGCAGAAATGATTGTTAGTATAAAACAGCTCCCACTATCTATTGATATATTGCTAACTGTGAGGAGAAATGATTGTTAGTATAAAACAAAAGCCCCGCTATCTAGTGATAGATTGCTGTGAGCAGAAATGATTGTTAGTATAAAACAACAGCCCCACTATCTATTGATATATTGCTGTGAGCAGAAATGATTGTTAGTATAAAACAACAGCCCCACTATCTATTGATATATTGCTAACTGTGTGGAGAAATGATTTTTAGTATAAAACAAAAGCCCCACTATCTATTGATATTTTGCTAACTGTGAGGAGAAATGATTGTTAGTATAAAACATCTCCCACTATCTATTGATATATTGCTAACTGTGAGGAGAAATGATTGTTAGTATAAAACAACAGCCCCACTATATATTGATATATTGCTAACTGTGAGGAGAAATGATTGTTAGTGTAAAACAACAGCCCCACTATCTATTGATATATTGCTAACTGTGAGGAGAAATGATTGTTAGTATAAAACAAAAGCCCCACTATTGATATATTGCTAACTGTGAGCAGAAACGATTGTTAGTATAAAACAGCTCCCACTATCTATTGATATATTGCTAACTGTGAGGAGAAATGATTGTTAGTATAAAACAACAGCCCTACTATCTATTGATATATTGCTAACTGTGAGCAGAAATGATTGTTAGTATAAAACAACAGCCCCACTATCTATTGATATATTGCTAACTGTGAGCAGAAATGATTGTTAGTATAAAACAACAGCCCCACTATCTATTGATATATTGCTAAATGTGAGCAGAAATGATTGTTAGCATAAAACAACAGCCCCACTATCTATTGATATATTGCTAACTGTGAGCAGAAATGATTGTTAGTATAAAACAACAGCCCCACTATCTATTGATATATTGCTAACTGTGAGGAGAAATGATTGTTAGCATAAAACAACAGCCCCACTATCTATTGATATATTGCTAACTGTGAGCAGAAATGATTGTTAGTATAAAACAACAGCCCCACTATCTATAGATATATTGCTAACTTTGAGGAGAAATGATTGTTAGTATAAAACAACAGCCCCACTATCTATTGATATATTGCTAACTGTGAGCAGAAATGATTGTTAGTATAAAACAAAAGCCCCGCTATCTAGTGATATATTGCTGTGAGCAGAAATGATTGTTAGTATAAAACAAAAGCCCCACTATCTATTGATATATTGCTGTGAGCAGAAATGATTGTTAGTATAAAGCAAAAGCCCCACTATCTATTGATATATTGCTGTGAGCAGAAATGATTGTTAGTATAAAACAACAGCCCCACTATCTATTGATATATTGCTAACTGTGAGCAGAAATGATTGTTAGTATAAAACAACAGCCCCACTATCTATTGATATATTGCTAACTGTGAGGAGAAATGATTGTTAGTATAAAACAACAGCCCCACTATCTATTGATATATTGCTAACTGTGAGCAGAAATGATTGTTAGTATGAAACAACAGCCCCACTATCTATTGATATATTGCTAACTGTGAGCAGAAATGATTGTTAGTATAAAACAAAAGCCCCACTATCTATTGATATATTGCTAACTGTGAGGAGAAATGATTGTTAGTATAAAACATCTCCCACTATCTATTGATATATTGCTAACTGTGAGGAGAAATGATTGTTAGTATAAAACAACAGCCCCACTATCTATTGATATATTGCTAACTGTGAGGAGAAATGATTGTTAGTATAAAACAACAGCCCCACTATCTATTGATATATTGCTGTGAGCAGAAATGATTGTTAGTATAAAGCAAAAGCCCCACTATCTATTGATATATTGCTGTGAGCAGAAATGATTGTTAGTATAAAACAACAGCCCCACTATCTATTGATATATTGCTAACTGTGAGCAGAAATGATTGTTAGTATAAAACAACAGCCCCACTATCTATTGATATATTGCTAACTGTGAGGAGAAATGATTGTTAGTATAAAACAACAGCCCCACTATCTATTGATATATTGCTAACTGTGAGCAGAAATGATTGTTAGTATGAAACAACAGCCCCACTATCTATTGATATATTGCTAACTGTGAGCAGAAATGATTGTTAGTATAAAACAAAAGCCCCACTATCTATTGATATATTGCTAACTGTGAGGAGAAATGATTGTTAGTATAAAACATCTCCCACTATCTATTGATATATTGCTAACTGTGAGGAGAAATGATTGTTAGTATAAAACAACAGCCCCACTATCTATTGATATATTGCTAACTGTGAGGAGAAATGATTGTTAGTATAAAACAACAGCCCCACTATCTATTGATATATTGCTAACTGTGAGGAGAAATGATTGTTAGTATAAAACAAAAGCCCCACTATTGATATATTGCTAACTGTGAGCAGAAACGATTGTTAGTATAAAACAGCTCCCACTATCTATTGATATATTGCTAACTGTGAGGAGAAATTATTGTTATTATAAAACAACAGCCCCACTATATATTGATATATTGCTAACTGTGAGCAGAAATGATTGTTAGTATAAAACAAAAGCCCCACTATCTATTGATATATTGCTAACTGTGAGCAGAAATGATTGTTAGTATAAAACAACAGCCCCACTATCTATTGATATATTGCTAACTGTGAGCAGAAATGATTGTTAGTATAAAACAACAGCCCCACTATCTATTGATATATTGCTAACTAGGAGCAGAAATGATTGTTAGTATAAAACAACAGCCCCACTATCTATTGATATATTGCTAACTGTGAGGAGAAATGATTTTTAGCATAAAACAACAGCCCCACTATCTATTGATATATTGCTAACTGTGAGGAGAAATGATTGTTAGTATAAAACATCTCCCACTATCTATTGATATATTGCTAACTGTGAGGAGAAATGATTGTTAGTATAAAACAACAGCCCCACTATATATTGATATATTGCAAACTGTGAGGAGAAATGATTGTTAGTATAAAACAACAGCCCCACTATCTATTGATATATTGCTAACTGTGAGGAGAAATGATTGTTAGTATAAAACAAAAGCCCCACTATTGATATATTGCTAACTGTGAGCAGAAACGATTGTTAGTATAAAACAGCTCCCACTATCTATTGATATATTGCTAACTGTGAGGAGAAATGATTGTTAGTATAAAACAACAGCCCTACTATCTATTGATATATTGCTAACTGTGAGCAGAAATGATTGTTAGTATAAAACAACAGCCCCACTATATATTGATATATTGCTAACTGTGAGCAGAAATGATTGTTAGTATAAAACAAAAGCCCCACTATCTATTGATATATTGCTAACTGCGAGCAGAAATGATTGTTAGTATAAAACAACAGCCCCACTATCTATTGATATATTGCTAACTGTGAGCAGAAATGATTGTTAGTATAAAACAACAGCCCCACTATCTATTGATATATTGCTAACTGTGAGCAGAAATGATTGTTAGTATAAAACAACAGCCCCACTATCTATTGATATATTGCTAACTGTGAGGAGAAATGATTGTTAGCATAAAACAACAGCCCCACTATCTATTGATATATTGCTAACTGTGAGCAGAAATGATTGTTAGTATAAAACAACAGCCCCACTATCTATTGATATATTGCTAACTTTGAGGAGAAATGATTGTTAGTATAAAACAACAGCCCCACTATCTATTGATATATTGCTAACTGTGAGCAGAAATGATTGTTAGTATAAAACAGCTCCCACTATCTATTGATATATTGCTAACTGTGAGGAGAAAGAATTGTTAGTATAAAACAAAAGCCCCGCTATCTAGTGATAGATTGCTGTGAGCAGAAATGATTGTTAGTATAAAACAAAAGCCCCACTATCTATTGATATATTGCTGTGAGCAGAAATGATTGTTAGTATAAAACAACAGCCCCACTATCTATTGATATATTGCTAACTGTGAGCAGAAATGATTGTTAGTATAAAACAACAGCCCCACTATCTATTGATATATTGCTAACTGTGAGGAGAAATGATTGTTAGTATAAAACAACAGCCCCACTATCTATTGATATATTGCTAACTGTGAGCAGAAATGATTGTTAGTATGAAACAACAGCCCCACTATATATTGATATATTGCTAACTGTGAGCAGAAATGATTGTTAGTATAAAACAAAAGCCCCACTATCTATTGATATATTGCTAACTGTGAGGAGAAATGATTGTTAGTATAAAACATCTCCCACTATCTATTGATATATTGCTAACTGTGAGGAGAAATGATTGTTAGTATAAAACAACAGCCCCACTATCTATTGATATATTGCTAACTGTGAGGAGAAATGATTGTTAGTATAAAACAACAGCCCCACTATCTATTGATATATTGCTAACTGTGAGGAGAAATGATTGTTAGTATAAAACAAAAGCCCCACTATTGATATATTGCTAACTGTGAGCAGAAACGATTGTTAGTATAAAACAGCTCCCACTATCTATTGATATATTGCTAACTGTGAGGAGAAATGATTGTTATTATAAAACAACAGCCCCACTATATATTGATATATTGCTAACTGTGAGCAGAAATGATTGTTAGTATAAAACAACAGCCCCACTATCTATTGATATATTGCTAACTGTGAGCAGAAATGATTGTTAGTATAAAACAACAGCCCCACTATCTATTGATATATTGCTGTGAGCAGAAATGATTGTTAGTATAAAACAACAGCCCCACTATCTATTGATATATTGCTGTGAGCAGAAATGATTGTTAGTATAAAACAACAGCCCCACTATCTATTGATATATTGCTAACTGTGAGCAGAAATGATTGTTAGTATAAAACAACAGCCCCACTATCTATTGATATATTGCTGTGAGCAGAAATGATTGTTAGTATAAAACAACAGCCCCACTATCTATTGATATATTGCTAACTGTGAGCAGAAATGATTGTTAGTATAAAACAACAGCCCCACTATCTATTGATATATTGCTAACTGTGAGCAGAAATGATTGTTAGTATAAAACAAAAGCCCCACTATATATTGATATATTGCTAACTGTGAGCAGAAATGATTGTTAGTATAAAACAACAGCCCCACTATCTATTGATATATTGCTAACTGTGAGCAGAAATGATTGTTAGTATAAAACAACAGCCCCACTATCTATTGATATATTGCTAACTGTGAGGAGAAATGATTGTTAGCATAAAACAACAGCCCCACTATCTATTGATATATTGCTAACTGTGAGCAGAAATGATTGTTAGTATAAAACAACAGCCCCACTATCTATTGATATATTGCTAACTTTGAGGAGAAATGATTGTTAGTATAAAACAACAGCCCCACTATCTATTGATATATTGCTAACTGTGAGCAGAAATGATTGTTAGTATAAAACAGCTCCCACTATCTATTGATATATTGCTAACTGTGAGGAGAAAGAATTGTTAGTATAAAACAAAAGCCCCGCTATTTAGTGATAGATTGCTGTGAGCAGAAACGATTGTTAGTATAAAACAAAAGCCCCACTATCTATTGATATATTGCTGTGAGCAGAAATGATTGTTAGTATAAAACAACAGACCCACTATCTATTGATATATTGCTAACTGTGAGCAGAAATGATTGTTATTATTAAACAACAGCCCCACTATCTATTGATATATTGCTAACTGTGAGGAGAAATGATTGTTAGTATAAAACAACAGCCCCACTATCTATTGATATATTGCTAACTGTGAGCAGAAATGATTGTTAGTATGAAACAACAGCCCCACTATCTATTGATATATTGCTAACTGTGAGCAGAAATGATTGTTAGTATAAAACAAAAGCCCCACTATCTATTGATATATTGCTAACTGTGAGGAGAAATGATTGTTAGTATAAAACATCTCCCACTATCTATTGATATATTGCTAACTGTGAGGAGAAATGATTGTTAGTATAAAACAACAGCCCCACTATCTATTGATATATTGCTAACTGTGAGGAGAAATGATTGTTAGTATAAAACAACAGCCCCACTATCTATTGATATATTGCTAACTGTGAGGAGAAATGATTGTTAGTATAAAACAAAAGCCCCACTATTGATATATTGCTAACTGTGAGCAGAAACGATTGTTAGTATAAAACAGCTCCCACTATCTATTGATATATTGCTAACTGTGAGGAGAAATTATTGTTATTATAAAACAACAGCCCCACTATATATTGATATATTGCTAACTGTGAGCAGAAATGATTGTTAGTATAAAACAACAGCCCCACTATCTATTGATATATTGCTAACTGTGAGCAGAAATGATTGTTAGTATAAAACAACAGCCCCACTATCTATTGATATATTGCTAACTGTAAGCAGAAATGATTGTTAGTATAAAACAACAGCCCCACTATCTATTGATATATTGCTAACTGTGAGGAGAAATGATTGTTAGCATAAAACAACAGCCCCACTATCTATTGATATATTGCTAACTGTGAGCAGAAATGATTGTTAGTATAAAACAACAGCCCCACTATCTATTGATATATTGCTAACTGTGAGGAGAAATGATTGTTAGTATAAAACAACAGCCCCACTATCTATTGATATATTGCTAACTGTGAGCAGAAATTATTGTTAGTATAAAACAGCTCCCACTATCTATTGATATATTGCTAACTGTGAGGAGAAAGAATTGTTAGTATAAAACAAAAGCCCCGCTATCTAGTGATAGATTGCTGTGAGCAGAAATGATTGTTAGTATAAAACAAAAGCCCCACTATCTATTGATATATTGCTGTGAGCAGAAATGATTGTTAGTATAAAACAACAGCCCCACTATCTATTGATATATTGCTAACTGTGAGGAGAAATGATTGTTAGTATAAAACAACAGCCCCACTATCTATTCATATATTGCTAACTGTGAGCAGAAATGATTGTTAGTATGAAACAACAGCCCCACTATCTATTGATATATTGCTAACTGTGAGCAGAAATGATTGTTAGTATAAAACAAAAGCCCCACTATCTATTGATATATTGCTAACTGTGAGGAGAAATGATTGTTAGTATAAAACATCTCCCACTATCTATTGATATATTGCTAACTGTGAGGAGAAATGATTGTTAGTATAAAACAACAGCCCCACTATCTATTGATATATTGCTAACTGTGAGGAGAAATGATTGTTAGTATAAAACAACAGCCCCACTATCTATTGATATATTGCTAACTGTGAGGAGAAATGATTGTTAGTATAAAACAAAAGCCCCACTATTGATATATTGCTAACTGTGAGCAGAAACGATTGTTAGTATAAAACAGCTCCCACTATCTATTGATATATTGCTAACTGTGAGGAGAAATGATTGTTATTATAAAACAACAGCCCCACTATATATTGATATATTGCTAACTGTGAGCAGAAATGATTGTTAGTATAAAACAAAAGCCCCACTATCTATTGATATATTGCTAACTGTGAGCAGAAATGATTGTTAGTATAAAACAACAGCCCCACTATCTATTGATATATTGCTAACTGTGAGCAGAAATTATTGTTAGTATAAAACAACAGCCCCACTATCTATTGATATATTGCTAACTGTGAGCAGAAATGATTGTTAGTATAAAACAACAGCCCCACTATCTATTGATATATTGCTAACTGTGAGGAGAAATGATTGTTAGTATAAAACAACAGCCCCACTATCTATTGATATATTGCTAACTGTGAGCAGAAATGATTGTTAGTATAAAACAACAGCCCCACTATCTATTGATATATTGCTAACTTTGAGGAGAAATGATTGTTAGTATAAAACAACAGCCCCACTATCTATTGATATATTGCTAACTGTGAGCAGAAATGATTGTTAGTATAAAACAGCTCCCACTATCTATTGATATATTGCTAACTGTGAGGAGAAATGATTGTTAGTATAAAACAAAAGCCCCGCTATCTAGTGATAGATTGCTGTGAGCAGAAATGATTGTTAGTATAAAACAACAGCCTCACTATCTATTGATATATTGCTAACTGTGAGCAGAAATGATTGTTAGTATAAAACAACAGCCCCACTATCTATTGATATATTGCTAACTGTGAGGAGAAATGATTGTTAGTATAAAACAACAGCCCCACTATCTATTGATATATTGCTAACTGTGAGCAGAAATGATTGTTAGTATAAAACAACAGCCCCACTATCTATTGATATATTGCTAACTGTGAGGAGAAATGATTTTTAGTATAAAACAAAAGCCCCACTATCTATTGATATATTGCTAACTGTGAGCAGAAATGATTGTTAGTATGAAACAACATCCCCACTATCTATTGATATATTGCTAACTGTGAGGAGAAATGATTGTTAGTATAAAACAACAGCCCCACTATCTATTGATATATTGCTAACTGTGAGGAGAAATGATTGTTAGTATAAAACAAAAGCCCCACTATCTATTGATATATTGCTAACTGTGAGCAGAAATGATTGTTAGTATAAAACATCTCCCACTATCTATTGATATATTGCTAACTGTGAGGAGAAATGATTGTTAGTATAAAACAACAGCCCCACTATCTATTGATATATTGCTAACTGTGAGGAGAAATGATTGTTAGTATAAAACAACAGCCCCACTATCTATTGATATATTGCTAACTGTGAGGAGAAATGATTGTTAGTGTAAAACAAAAGCCCCACTATTGATATATTGCTAACTGGGAGCAGAAATGATTGTTAGTATAAAACAGCTCCCACTATCTATTGATATATTGCTAACTGTGAGGAGAAATGATTGTTAGTATAAAACAACAGCCCTACTATCTATTGATATATTGCTAACTGTGAGCAGAAATGATTGTTAGTATAAAACAACAGCCCCACTATCTATTGATATATTGCTAACTGTGAGCAGAAATTATTGTTAGTATTAAAACAAAAGCCCCACTATCTATTGATATATTGCTAACTGTGAGGAGAAATGATTGTTAGTATAAAACAACAGCCCCACTATCTATTGATATATTGCTAACTGTGAGGAGAAATGATTTTTAGTATAAAACAAAAGCCCCACTATCTATTGATATATTGCTAACTGTGAGCAGAAATGATTGTTATTATAAAACAACAGCCCCACTATCTATTGATATATTGCTAACTGTGAGCAGAAATGATTGTTAGTATAAAACAACAGCCCCACTATCTATTGATATATTGCTAACTGTGAGCAGAAATGATTGTTAGTATAAAACAACAGCCCCACTATCTATTGATATATTGCTAACTGGGAGCAGAAATGATTGTTAGTATAAAACAGCTCCCACTATCTATTGATATATTGCTAACTGTGAGGAGAAATGATTGTTAGTATAAAACAACAGCCCTACTATCTATTGATATATTGCTAACTGTGAGCAGAAATGATTGTTAGTATAAAACAACAGCCCCACTATCTATTGATATATTGCTAACTGTGAGCAGAAATTATTGTTAGTATTAAAACAAAAGCCCCACTATCTATTGATATATTGCTAACTGTGAGGAGAAATGATTGTTAGTATAAAACAATAGCCCCACTATCTATTGATATATTGCTAACTGTGAGGAGAAATGATTTTTAGTATAAAACAAAAGCCCCATTATCTATTGATATATTGCTAACTGTGAGCAGAAATTATTGTTAGTATAAAACAACAGCCCCACTATATATTGATATATTGCTAACTGTGAGCAGAAATGATTGTTAGTATAAAACAACAGCCCCACTATCTATTGATATATTGCTAACTGTGAGCAGAAATGATTGTTATTATAAAACAACAGCCCCACTATCTATTGATATATTGCTAACTGTGAGCAGAAATGATTGTTAGTATAAAACAGCTCCCACTATCTATTGATATATTGCTAAGTGTGAGGAGAAATGATTGTTAGTATAAAACAAAAGCCCCACTATCTATTGATATATTGCTAACTGTGAGCAGAAATGATTGTTAGTATAAAACAACAGCCCCACTATCTATTGATATATTGCTAACTGTGAGCAGAAATGATTGTTAGTATAAAACAACAGCCCCACTATCTATTGATATATTGCTAACTGTGAGGAGAAATGATTGTTAGTATAAAACAACAGCCCCACTATCTATTGATATATTGCTAACTGTGAGGAGAAATGATTTTTAGTATAAAACAAAAGCCCCACTATCTATTGATATATTGCTAACTGTGAGCAGAAATGATTGTTAGTATAAAACAACAGCCCCACTATATATTGATATATTGCTAACTGTGAGCAGAAATGATTGTTAGTATAAAACAACAGCCCCACTATCTATTGATATATTGCTAACTGTGAGCAGAAATGATTGTTATTATAAAACAACAGCCCCACTATCTATTGATATATTGCTAACTGTGAGCAGAAATGATTGTTAGTATAAAACAGCTCCCACTATCTATTGATATATTGCTAACTGTGAGGAGAAATGATTGTTAGTATAAAACAAAAGCCCCACTATCTATTGATATATTGCTAACTGTGAGCAGAAATGATTGTTAGTATAAAACAACAGCCCCACTATCTATTGATATATTGCTAACTGTGAGCAGAAATGATTGTTAGTATAAAACAACAGCCCCACTATCTATTGATATATTGCTAACTGTGAGCAGAAATGATTGTTATTATAAAACAACAGCCCCACTATCTATTGATATATTGCTAACTGTGAGCAGAAATGATTGTTATTATAAAACAACAGCCCCACTATCTATTGATATATTGCTAACTGTGAGGAGAAATGATTGTTAGTATAAAACAAAAGCCCCACTATCTATTGATATATTGCTAACTGTGAGCAGAAATAATTGTTAGTATAAAACAACAGCCCCACTATTTATTGATATATTGCTAACTGTGAGCAGAAATGATTGTTAGTATAAAACAACAGCCCCACTATCTATTGATATGTTGCTAACTGTGAGCAGAAATGATTGTTAGTATAAAACAACAGCCCCACTATCTATTCATATATTGCTAACTGTGAGCAGAAATGATTGTTATTATAAAACAACAACCCGCTACTATAAATTCAGTTATCAAGGTTACAGGAAATTCAACAGCAACCTGAGTGACCAAACTAAATAATAATGACATCACTGTTCACTCACATGCTGGGAATTTATAGTCTGCATGAGACTGCAAGAGCATAAAGCTAAAACTTAATCTAAGGATAAACCTGCAATTCCAAGGTATATATTAACTATAGTTCTGTCATTATAAATGACTTGATCAAAAAGTGAAAGCAGGTGTCTCAAATTCAACATATCTGATTAATTTAAATAAAGGATAAGTGAGAACAAAGCCTTATTGGATATGGCACTCTACATTATTGTAATGAAATTGTGCTTTGTGTAAATGGTGTTCAAATGCAGAATATGCTGTAGAGGTATCCTACACTAATCCAAAGCTTCTTACAGTATAATTCATAATTCTATACTTATTCATATTGGTATATAAAAACAGATTGCGACACATATAATTACAATCTACCATCATGGGATAAAGTAAAAAATAGTGTGTAAAGCTAACTGATTTAACCAAATGTAAGAGCATAGTGCACATATAAACATGTGCTACATTATTATAAAAGGAGCAACACAAGCTAACTTATAACTAGGCAAAATGTGTGTATTGCATTGTGAGGGGTTCACAGCCCTTGTGAGACACTCTGCTAGCTACTATTGCCAATAATTGATCAGATCATATTCTGAATTAAGACCCTTGGGGACACGGGTCTGTAACTTAAAAATCCAGAACATCTCTCTTTTTCCTAAGATCTGGGCTCTGTCACCTCCTCGCAAGGGAGTAGTGACCCTTTCTATGGCCTGCCACCTGAGTGTCGCACTACTTTTATTGTGCATAAATTTGAAATGTTTGACTAGTGGGGTGCTGGCTTCACCAATTTTGATGGTGGAAAGATGATTGCGAATTCTGGTATTTACCTCAGTGCTGGTGAGCCCCACGTATTGTAAATGACATTCGATGCATGTGAGTAAGTAGATGACATAGGAGGATGTACAATTGAGGCAGGTATTAATTTTAAACACTTCTCCTGTGACAGTCGAATGAAACTCATCCGAAATGATAATAGAGTCACATGGTTTACACCTGGATTTGCCGCATCTGTACACCCCCCTGTGTCTCAACCATGATCCTTGTGGTTTATCAGAGCAAGGAGGTAACTCTGAAGGGGAAAGGATATTCCCTAAAGTCTTGCTCCTTCTAAAGGAACAGCGTAAGCCCTTCTCAACTGTATTCACAAGCTTATCATCTGCTGTTAACATTTTAAAGTGTTTGTTGACTATACTACAAATATCTTTATATTCAGTACTATAGTCTGTAACAAAGGTAACCTTATCTTCTGTCCTCGAGGCCTGTGCCTTGTTAAGAGTATTAGGTCCTTTGAGAAGGCTCTTCCTGTCCATTTTGTCAACTTGTGCATGTGCCTGCTTAATGACATATTTGGGGTATCCCCTCTCCGAGTCTCTTTTCAAGATCTTTTCTTTGCTCTTGAAACAGTGACTCTTCAGTACAGCTGCGTTTCAACCTGATCATTTCCCCTTTAGCTACTGCTAATGGTACATGCTTGGGGTGACAACTCCTAGCATGAAGCAGGGTATTTCTTGTGATTGGTTTTCTAAATTTACTACTGTGAATTTTGCCTGACCTATCTGCTGTAAGGGTGAGATCTAAAAAATTAATCTCTGTTTGATGTTGTTCAAATGTGAATTTGAGGCCTACATCATTATCATTAAGCCCATTTACAAAGTCAGTTAGGTCTGAGGGCGATCCACACCACACAAAAAGGAGATTGTCGATATACCGCCTGAAAAAGGCTATCTGATCCCTATAGGGATTTGATTCTAAAAAGATGTGGGACAGCTCCCACCAACCCATAAAAAGGTTGGCATATGAGGGCGCAAATTTGGCCCCCATGGCTGTCCCACATCTTTGGAGATAAAACTTTTCCCCAAAGCGAAAATAGTTGTGTGTAAGCATGAAATGTGTGACCCTCAATATATATTCAATGAAGGACGTGTCTAGGGAGGAAAAATTCTCCAGAAAATATCTGATAGCATTCATGCCTTTTTCATGCGGGATGGAGGAGTAGAGGGCCACTACATCCACATTCAGCCAAATGTGTGCCCCTACATTCCACGTGAAATCTTCTAGAAGATTTAAAAGGTCTTTAGTATCTCTCAGGTGACTTTGTAAGCTCTTCACAAAGGGGAAAAGGAGAGCATCTAACCATTGGGATAGGTGTTCAAAAATGGACCCAATACCACTTATAATTGGTCGTCCCTTGACTTCTGTCAATGTTTTGTGAACTTTTGGAAGATGGTGGAAGATGGGCACCACTGGACATTCAACATACAAATACTCAAAAGTAGCAGATTCGAAGTGCCCATCTTCCAACCCATCATCCAGAAGTCTTCTTAGGTCCCTTTGAAAACTTGATGTGGGATCCCTGTCTAACTCTAGGTAATTATTCGTATCGTGTAGCTGCCTATGTGCTTCATTTATGTAGGCATCCCTGTCTAGAGCAACTACCGCACCTCCCTTATCCGCTTTTTTTTCTGACCCCTATGGGTTTTTTATCCGCATGTGGATTACAATAAATTTTGGATTTTAATTTGACCCCGGATTGCCTTTTCCTTATTTGCCTTTAATATAGCCAGATTCTGGGGTCCACAAGCTCGGAAGCCTCTCACACAGCAGGCAGTATACTCATTCCCCTGCTTGCTTAGCCCAAGCTACGTTCTTACCTGACGTCAGGGTAAGGGATTCTACCGATTGGCCACCATACACTACGTGACCGGCAGCATTTACGTCACTGGACGCTCACAGCGTGTGCAGAGAGGCACACAATTCACGGCACGCCACAGACAACGTCTGACAAGTGGAGGAGCATCGGGGACTATCTTGTTACACACGGAGCCGGAGGGACAATTACAACACAGCACCGCATATCTGTAGTGAGTATAGCCAGTGGCTTTTATTTTGACATAGTCAAGTCTCACACGGACTGCTTGATTTTGCTGTTGATTTGTTTGAAGAGTCTGAGGCAGGAGTGTGTTAACAATTGAACTTTATGCTGATTTAACAAACAGTCGGTTATATCCTCAAATTTCGATTGGGCTTATTTAGCAAGTGAGAGATGTATTTAATCCCTTTACAGGGCGCTTCCTCAACCATTGTGCACTAAACTAACTCTTTCAGTGAATCAATTATATAAAGGTATATATATTTATTGTACCAAAATACCATTATATATATATATATATATATATATATATATATATATATATATATATATATGTGTAAATATGTATTTATGAATAACAAGAACATATTCTGCTATGTGCAGAACATTGTAATGTGAAATATTTATATTTTCATGTCGGGTTAGCACACATGAGAATATGCAATTGGGTTTGCACACGAGTGAGGTGTTTTTTTTCTTTCAGTTTTTTGCTCTATTGAATTGTATGGGGAATAGGTTATCACAATATTGTAAGCTCCGCTTTGTGCGTTCGACGGGTTAGCGTGAGAGCAATAACTTTTTACCTTCGACTCGTACTACAAGTGCAACCTGACGCGCAAAAAGTTTGTATTATTGTATATTTCTTTATACTTTTACTATAAAAATGTATATGTTTGCAAAGTGTGTCTGAGTGATGTGTATATATATATATCTACAGTATATATTTTACAGTTGTATTATGTGTATGTAATGTGTCATTGTGTATGTGTAATGTATGTGTGCATATGTGTGTATGCGTGTATGTGTGTGTACAAGTGTGTGTGTGTAAAAGTATGAATGTGTGTAAATGTGTGTGGTGTGTGTATGTGTATATGTGTTTGCGGCATATTTGGGTGTATTTGTTTATGTGTGTGTGTTTGTTTGTGTGTGTGTTTGTGTATGTTTTTCTATATGTATTTGTGTGTGTGTGTGTTTTTTGTGTATGTGTGCATGTGTGTGTGTGTGTTTGTATGTGTGTGTGTTTGTTTATGTGTGTGCGTGTTTGTTTTGTTTGAGTCTGTGTGTGTGTGTGCATGTGTTTGTGTGTTAATGTGCTCATGTGTATTTGTGTGTGTGTGTGTTTGTTTTGTTTGAGTATGTGTTTGTGTGTGTGTTCATGTGTTTGCGTATATGTGTGTGTGTTTGTCTTGTTTGTGTATGTGTGTATTTGTGCATGTTTGTGTGTGTGCTTGTGCATGTATATGTGTGTGTGTGCATGTATATGTGTGTGTGTGCATGTTTGTGTGTGTGTGCTTGTGTATGTGTCAGTGCATGTTTGTGTGTTTGCTTGTATGTGTGTGCATGTGTATGTGTGTGTGTGTGTGTGTGTGTGTGTGTGTGTGTGCGTTGGGCTTCAAATCCACTCATCTGCTGCCAAAACCTGAGAATGACCTACCAAATATTTTAAACTTTAAAATCTCAGTGACTGCTGCACATATTTTTCAACAACAATCATGAATGTCCCTTGAAACCAAATATTTAGTACCCCCATAAATGCTAAATAGATGAAAACATAACAATATTGCAATATACATCTAGAATTTATTTTGTCTGAGATTGCAATAAAATAACTTTGAAATTTGTGTTTGTTGCACTTCTTCTAGAGAGGCTGGAATTTAATTTGTGTGTGCTGCAGTTTGCTTGACCTGGCTACATGCTACATGTTTATTGCTTACAGCAGATGATTTTCAAGTGCTTTTAAAATGTTAATAAAGTATGAAACCTTTTAACCTTCTGCATAAGCTATTCTAGAGAGAATACTATTATAATAATAATAATAATAATAATAATAATAATGCTGTGCATAAGCTATCTTAGAGAGGTTAACCCTTTCGTGACCGGGTTATAAAGTCTACATCAGAACAACGTTCCGATGTAGACAAATTGAAATCATGCGATCGTGCAAACAATCGCAAGATTTCAATTATAGGATCGGGTCTGGGGGGCGTCCCTATGACGCTAGGAACGCCCTCCAGACTGCGATCAAATCCTGCAAGCACAGTAGGCTTCAGGACAGCCGTTGGCTATGACGTTGTATTCCGTCATAACGGCTTTAATACCCAGAGCCGTTGTGACGGAATACAACGTCATAACAGCGTGAAAAGGTTAACATAATAATAATAATAATAATAATAATGTTAATAATTATAATAATAATAATGTTGCGCATAAGCTATCCTAAAGAGGTTACTGGTATTATTACTATAATAATAATAATAATAGTAATAATAATAATGTTGTGCATAAGCTATGCTAAAGAGGTTATACTAATAATACTAACAATAATAATAATAATAATGTTGCGCATAAGCTATGCTAATGAGGTTATACTAATAATACTAACAATAATAATAATAATAATGTTGTGCATAAGCTATCCTAAATAGGTTACAATAATAATAATATTAATAATAATAATAATAATAATAATAATAATAATAATAATACATTTGTGGACAAGCTATCCTAAAGAGGGTACTATAATAATAATAATATTGTTGTGCATAAGCTATGCTAAAGAGGTTACTATTATAATAATAATAATAAAAATGTTGTGCACAAGCTATCCTAAAGAGGTGACAATAATAATAATAATAATAATAATAATAATAATAATAATAAAAATGTTGTGCACAAGCTATCCTAAAGAGGTGACAATAATAATAATAATAATAATAATAATAATAATAATAATAATGTTGTGCATAAACTATGCTAAAGAGGTGACAATAATAATAATAATAATAATAATAATAATAATAATAATGTTGTGCATAAACTATGCTAAAGAGGTTACTATAATAATAATAAAAATTTTGTGCACAAGCCATCCTAAAGAGGTGACAATAATAATAATAATAATAATAATAATAATAATAATAATAATAATATTGTGCATAAGCTATCCTAAAGAGGTTACTATAATAATAATAATAATAATAATAATAATAATAATAATGTTGTGCATAAACTATGCTAAAGAGGTTACTATAATAATAATAATAATAATAATAATAATAATAATAATGTTGTGCATAAGCTATCCTAAAGAGGTGACAATAATAATAATAATAATAATGTTGTGCATAAACTATGCTAAAGAGGTTACTATAATAATAATAATAATAATAATAATAATAATAATAATGTTGTGCATAAGCTATCCTAAAGAGGTTACTATAATAATAATAATAATAATAATAATAATAATAATAATAATAATAATAATAATAATAATAAAAATGTTGTACATAAGCTATCTTTAAGAGGTTACAATTATAATAAAAATAATAACAATAATAATAATAATCATGCTGTGCATAAGCTATCCTAAAGAGTTTACAATAATAATAATAATAATAATAATAATAATAATAATACTGTGCATAAGCTATCCTAAAGAGGTTCCAATAATAATAATAATAATAATAATAATAATAATAATAATAATAATAATAATAATAATAATACTGTGCATAAGCTATCCTAAAGAGGTTACAATTATTATTATTATTATTATTATTATTATTATTATTATTATTATTATTATTATTATTATATAATAAAAATGTTGTGCATAAGCTATCCTAAAGAGGTTACAATAATAATAATAATAATAATAATAATAATAATAATTATAATAATGTTGTGCATAAGCTATCCTAAAGAGGTTACAATAATAATAATAATAATAATAATAATAATAATAATAATAATAATAATAATGTTGTGCATAAGCTATCCTAAAGAGGTTACAATAATAATAATAATAATAATAATAATAATAATAATAATAATAATAATAATAATGTTGTGCATAAGCTATCCTAAAGAGGTTACAATAATAATAATAATAATAATAATAATAATAATAATAATAATGCTGTGCATAAGCTATCCTAAAGAGGTTACTGGTATTATTACAATAATAATAATAATAATAATAATAATAATAATAATAATAATAATGTTGTGCATAAGCTATCCTAAAGAGGTTACAATAATAATAATAATAATAATAATAATAATAATAATGTTGTGCATAAGCTATCCTAAAGAGGTTACAATAATAATAATAATAATAATAATAATAATAATAATAATAATAATAATAATAATAATAATGTTGTGCATAAGCTATCCTAAAGAGGTTACTATGCCGTTGTTAGTAGATGAGTCCTGTTGTTGGCCTTGCCTTGTTCTCTGTGAGACCTGCCACTGGTCTGTACATGTAAAGGGCTTAATGTATTTAGAAGCGGATGCAGCTGGTAAATGGGCACCTGCTTTCTACAAGGTAAGAAGCAGGGGTCATCTGACAGCTCATTCTTACCCTCTTGACCATAAAACCTATTTGTTCAGGGTGATAGACATGCCCTTCTCTGAGACAAGTGGGGGGTGTTACACAAAGGTGGTGCACAAAGGCACAAGGACAGGTTTCCAAGTTGAGAACCTTGTCCATGTGTCCTTTATTGCATGGGTCCATAGTGTTTCCTTCCATATATTACCTGCACACTGTGCATATTGTGTCCTGCTGATCTGTACCTGCATAGTGTATCCTGCTGATCTATTCCAGCATATTGTGTCTTGCTGATCTGCACCTGCATAATGTGTCCTGCTGATCTATACCTGTGTATTGTGTCTGCTGATCTATACCTGCATATTGTGTCCTGCTGATCTATACCTGTGTATTGTGTCTGCTGATTTATACCTGCATAGTGTGCCCTACTGCTCTGTACCTGCATATTGTGTTCTGCTGTTCTATACCTGCATAATGTGTCCTGCTGATCTATACGTGCATATTGTGTTATGCTGATCTATACCTGCATAGTGTGTTCTGCTGATCTATACCTGCATATTGTGTCCTGCTGTTCTATACCTGCATAATGTGTCCTGCTGATCTATACTTGCATATTGTGTTATGCTGATCTATACCTGCATAGTGTGTTCTGCTGATCTATACCTGCATATTGTGTCCTGCTGATCTATACCTGCATAGTGTGTTCTGCTGATCTATACCTGCATATTGTATCTGCTGATCTATACCTGCATACTGTGTCCTGCTGATTTATACCTGCATAGTGTGTCCTGCTGATTTATACCTGCATAGTGTGTCCTGCTGATCTATACCTGCATACTGTGTTCTGCTGATCTATACCTGCATAGTGTGTCCTGCTGATCTATACCTGCATACTGTGTTCTGCTGATTTATACCTGCATAGTGTGTCCTGCTGATCTATACCTGCATACTGTGTTCTGCTGATCTATACCTGTATATTGTGTCCTGCTGATCTATACCTGCATAGTGTGTCCTGCTGATCTATACCTGCATACTGTGTTCTGCTGATCTATACCTGCATAGTGTGTCCTGCTGATTTATACCTGCATAGTGTGTCCTATTGATCTATACCTGAATAGTGTGTCCTGCTGATCTATACCTGCATAGTGTGTCTGCTGATCTATACCTGCATAGTGTGTCTGCTGATCTATACCTGCATAGTGTGTCCTGCCGATCTTTATCTGCATAGTGTGTCTGCTGGCCTGTACATGAATAATGTGTCCTTGTTATCTATTCTGCATAGAAGTGGCCTTGTTCAATGTTAAATGCTGACAGCGTATGCTGTCATTATTTAGCGATGTCAAGCGGACATTTAATAAATTTACCCCCATACCTGCATATTGTATCCTGTTGGATATACCCTGCATATTGTGTTCTGCAGATCTATAACTGAATATTGTGTCCTGCTGATATATACCTGTGTATTGTGTCAACTGATCCATACCTGCATATTGTGTCCTGTTGGATATACCCTGCATATTGTGTTTGCTGTTCTATACCTGCATATTGTGTCCTGCAGATCTATAACTGAATATTGTGTCCTGCTGATATATACCTGTGTATTGTGTCAACTGATCTATACCTGCATAGTGTGTCCTGCTGATCTATAACTGCATAGTGTGTCCTGTTGATCTGTACCTGTATATTGTGTCTTGCTGATCTATACCTGCATATTGTGTCCTGCTGATCTATACCTGCATATTGTGTCCTGCTGATCTATACCTGCATAGTGTGCCCTGCTGATCTATAACTGCATAGTGTGTCCTGTTGATCTGTACCTGCATATTGTGTCTTGCTGATCTATACCTGCATATTGTGTCCTACTGATCTATACCTGCATATTGTGTCCTGCTGATCTATACATACATAGTGTGTATGCCGGCCTGTACATGAATAGTGTGTCCTTGTTATCTATTCTGCATATTGTGTCCTGCTGATCTGCACCTGCATAGTGTGTCAACTTTCAACTTTCCTGCACCTGCATATTGTGCTGACCTGCATAGTGTGTCCTGCTGATCTATACCTGCATATTGTGTCCTGCTGATCTATACCTGCATATTGTGTCCTGCTGATCTATACCTGCATATTGTGTCCTGCTGATCTATACCTACATATTGTGTCCTGCTGATCTATACCTGCATATTGTGTCCTGCTGATCTATACCTGCATATTGTATCCTGCTGATCTATACCTGCATATTGTATCCTGCTGATCTATACCTGTGTATTGTGTCCTGCTGATCTATACCTGCATATTGTGTCCTGCTGATCTATACCTGCATATTGTGTCCTGCTGATCTATACCTGCATATTGTATCCTGCTGATCTATACCTGTGTATTGTGTCTGCTGATCTATACCTGCATAGTGTGTCCTGCTGATCTATACCTGTGTACTGTGTCAACTGATCTATACCTGCATATTGTGTCCTGCTGATCTATACCTGTGTATTGTGTCAACTGATCTATACCTGCATATTGTGTCCTGCTGATCTATACCTGCATAATGTGTCCTGCTGATCTATACCTGCATATTGTGTTCTGCTGATCTATACCTGCATATTGTGTCCTGCTGATCTATACCTGCATATTGTGTCCTGCTGATCTATACCTGTGTATTGTGTCAACTGATCTATACCTGCATATTGTATCCTGCTGATCTATACCTGCATAGTGTGTCCTGCTGATCTATACCTGCATAGTGTGTCCTGCTGATCTATACCTGCATACTGTGTCCTGCTGATCTATACCTGCATACTGTGTCCTGCTGATCTATACCTGCATATTGTGTCCTGCTGATCTATACCTCCATATTGTGTCCTGCTGATCTATACCTGCATATTGTATCCTGCTGATCTATACCTGCATATTGTATTCTGCTGATCTATACCTGCATATTGTATCCTGCTGATCTATACCTGCATATTGTGTCCTGCTGATCTATACCTGAATATTGTATCCTGCTGATCTATACCTGCATATTGTGTCCTGCTGATCTATACCTGCATATTGTGTCCTGCTGATCTATACCTGCATACTGTGTCCTGCTGATCTATACCTGCATATTGTGTCCTGCTGATCTATACCTGCATAGTGTGTCCTACTGACCTGTACATGAATATTGTGTCCTGCAGATCTATAACTGCATATTGTGTCCTGCTGATCTATACCTGCATATTGTGTCCTGCTAATCTATACCTGCATACTGTGTCTGCTGATCTATACCTGCATATTGTGTCCGCTGGCCTGTGCATGAGTAGTGTGTGCTGCAGACCCATACCTGCATATTGTTAGATTAAAATTAGATTAAATTTAGATTAAAATTATATTTAACTTAGGGGGGTGTTAGGGTTAGGGTTAGACTTAGCTTTAGGGGTTAATACATTTATTAGAGTAGCGGCGAGGTCCGGTCAGCAGCTTAGGGGTTAATACTTGAAGTTAGGTGGCGGCAATGTTCGGGAGGGCAGATTAGGGGTTAATACTATTTATTATAGTGTTTGCGAGGCGGGAGTGCAACGGTTTAGGGGTTAATACATTTATTATAGTGGCGGCGAGGTCCGGTCGGCAGTTTAGGGGTTAATAAGTGTAGTTAAGTAGTGGTGACGTTGGGGGGGCAGATTAGGGGTTAATAAATATTATGTAGGTGTCGACAATGTTAGGGGCAGCAGATTAGGGGTTCATAGGGATAATGTAGGTGGCGGCGGTGTGCGGTCGGAAGATTAGGGGTTAAAACAAATTATTATAGTGGCGGCAACCTCGGTTTAGGGGTACATAGGTAGTTTATGGGTGTTAGTCTACTTTAGAGCACTGTAGTTAAGAGCTTTATAAAACTGGCGTTAGCCCATAAAGCTCTTAACTACTGACTTTTTTTTGCGGCTGGAGTCTTGTCGGTAGAGGCTCTACCGCTCACTTCAGCCAAGACTCTAAATACCGGCGTTAGGAAGATCCCATTGAAAAGATAGGATACACAATTGGCGTAAGGGGATCTGCGGTATGGAAAAGTCGCGGCTGGAAAGTGAGCGGTAGACCCTTTCCTGTCTGACTCTAAATACCAGCGGGCGGCCAAAAGCAGCGTTAGGACCCCTTAACGCTGCTTTTGACGGCTAACGCAGAACTCTAAATCTAGGAGTGTGTCAGGTAATCTATACCTGCATACTGTGTCCTGCTGATCTATACCTGTATATGGTGTCCTGCTGATCTATACCTGCATATTGTGTCTTGCTGATCTATACCTGCATATTGTGTCCTGCTGATCTATACCTGCATATTGTGTCTTGCTGATCTATACCTGCATACTGTGTCTGCTGATCTATACCTGCATATTGTGTCCTGCTGATCTGTACATGAATATTGTGTCAACTGGCCTGTGCATGAGTAGTGTGTGCAGACCCATACCTGCATATTGTGTCCTTCTCAGCATTACTTACATTCTATAAAATGCTGCCCAGTACTCCATACTGTGTCCTGTAGCCTATACCTGCAAGGTCTGACTATCTGGCCCAAACTTGCATACAGTGTCATACTGGGCTGTCCCAATGCACATAACGTATAAGCCTGGCTATAACTGACTGCAATCTGACCTCATCTGTCACTGTCTTGCTGTACATATAACCTGTTATCACATAGCCATATATGTGCTAGATATTCAGTGCTATTAGATCAATACCTGCATATTGTATCCTGCTGATCTATACCTGCATATTGTGTCCTGCTGATCTATACCTGCATATTGTATCTTGCTGATCTATACCTGCATATTGTATCCTGCTGATCTATACCTGCATATTATATCCTGCTGATCTATACCTGCATATTGTATCCTGCTGATCTATACCTGCATATTGTGAACTGCTGGCCTGTACATGAACAGTGTGTGCTGCAGACCCATACGGTATACCTGCATATATTGTGTCCTTCTTAGCATTACTTACATTCTATAAAATGCTGCCCAGTACTCCATACTGTGTCCTGTAGCCTATACCTGCAAGGTCTGACTATCTGGCCCATACTTGCATACAGTGTCATCCTGGGCTGTCCCAATGCACATAATGTATAAGCCTGGCTATAACTGACTGCAATCTGACCTCATCTGTCACTGTCTTGCTGTACATATACCCTGTTATCACATGCAGGGGCATATTATGGCCTAGGCCAGCATATACGGGAGGGGCAGCACATCTGCCCTATCCCCTCTCTCTAAAAGCCAGCACACAGTACAGTGAGCGATAAAGTGCAGACTTTTACAGAGAAGACAAGGAACGTGCGCTGATTAAGATCGCTCTTCACAGACAGTGCTCCTTAAAACCGTTGCTTCATTTATAGCCGCCGGCATTTTTGCAGTGGAAGCGTTCTTGGTGAGAAACTTGCCCGGGGATATGCTTACAAGGTGAGGCTGGAGGAGAAGTCGAGAAGTCATTGACAGCTGTGGTGGGTCTGCGAGCGAAGTGCTTATTGCAGATCTTAGTAACTAACAAACTGGATGCGTCTTAGATAAGCTTGTGATATCTAATCATAAACTCTAATAGCTTTCTCTGCATTCATGAACTCTCTCTCTCTCTCTCTCTCTCTCTCTATCTTCTCTTCTTCTTGTTTGTTTGTTTTTTTGAAATGTTCAGTATGGGCGGAGATACAATAAGCAAAATCAGCTAATTTAAATGAGAAAATAAAGGCAAAGAAGCTATTTGTAAACTATTTTATACACTCCAGTACGCAAAATGGATATCAGGGAACACAATAAATAGGAGAAAATATTAGAGTATATTGCCCCTTTAAGTTCTGTTTTCATATTTACTTTGTTCTCTTGATATCCTTTGTTAAAACATTTTTTTACATATCCTACACTACTGGGAGCTAGCGGGTGATTGGTGGCTACATACATTTGTCTCTTGTCATTAGCTCACAAGGGGCCTGATTACCTAAAGCTCTTCACTCAGGTGAGATGATATACAATTATCAAAAGGGAGACAAGCCACAACTGGGCAACAGCTAAAAGTGATCCACTTTATTGCAAAAAGTGATATGCAACATAGGAAGGGCAAATCTAGATTTTGCTATATGTCTCCAAGGGCTGTTCCCTGCACTTTATGTGAAGGAGAGACAAGCCCAGTGCATGATTATGCTTTCACAGTTTCTTTGTAACTTTAACAAATTAGGATCATACTATGTATATTTATGTGTATCCTTTACAAATTACATTGCTCTTTGTATTTCTGCAATATTATATCCCTTAAAAAAAAAAAGGACTGCTTAGCACTTATTTCAAGTTAAAATCTGCACAAGTGCTGCTCTTTGAGAATTGTGAGTTTCTCTTTAAATTTAAGCACCAGAATCCTTTGAGCTAGAATATTCCCACTAAAAAGTCAAGAGCAATAATTTGAGTTTTATTTACAAGCTATTACAATTTCTATTCTGTCTCTCCCCCCCTTACAGCATGTTCTTTGGAGTGCTACCTTTGTCCATATCCAACTGCCAGTGCCGAATGTACTGATACAAAGAATTGTACAGCGACTCAACAGTTATGCAAAACAACAGTAACCGGAGGATTTGAAGGTGAGTTTCTTTATCATCAAATTAAAATTAAAACTAAATACTAGAATTAGACACCAATCAGCAAGCGCTACCCAGGTGCTGAACCAACAATAGGCCGGCTCCTAAGCTAACATTTCTGCTTTTCAAATAAAGATACCAAGAGGACGAATAAAAAATGATAATAGGCATAAATTAAAAAGTTACTTAAAATTGCATGATCTATCTGAATCCTGAAAGAAAAAAATAGGTTTCATATCCCTTTAAGGTTGCCATATTGCCTCTTTAAAGGAGGACACATATGAAAAATACAGATATCTCGGTTTTTACAACAGAACATTATTCAAATGTACATTATGTATTTTTATATTTTTCATGTGTCCTTCCTTAAACAATATAACAACCCTAGCTGCACTCTCAACCCGAGTGTGTACAAACACCCAAGTCATTAGCAAAACTCGCAGGCCTGGGCACTCACTAGCTCTCACAGGCAGCTGCATCTGCAATTATTATTGCAGTTAAAGTGACAGTACATTCCTTGTAATTACAAGACATTTCTATTGCGTTGTAATACAATAACATAGCCAAGTCTAAAAATGTTTAACATCCTTTTTACTGAATTTATATTTCCATAGCTAAACCCAACCAACAATTTGCAACAAAAAGACTAGCCGCTGTCATAAAGTTATTAAAAATGCATTGTTTTGCAGTTGTTATTTGATAAAGCCAATTAGGAACATATATGTAGCAGAGTTGGCTTTAATAAGTCAGCAGGTGCATTTCAAGTTCTGAGAATTAGAAATCACTCAATTTTCAAAGCTAAATTACATGAAAAGGGGACAAAATAATTAAATATATTGCAAAGTTGTTTCATTATGCATAACTAAACTAAAAAAATCTCAGTGTTTACTGTCTTTTAACCCCAGACCAGCTTGTGTGCAAAGTCCATTAGGAGAAATCACATTAGATTATCAAACAATATGCATAATAGTTGGCCCTTACTTGGATAGGAAAGCAATTCTGGCCCAGATTACAAGTGGAGCACTATTATAGTGCAGGGTGTGCTATCAATATCCTGGACCGCACTAGTATTAGAGCAAAAACTGATATCACAAGTCCATGATAAAGAAGAATAACAAATAAATGTTTAGCCTGGTTGTAATCCCTGTAGCACCCCTATGCTTTCAATGGATATTGTGACTTTGCTAAAAATCGCTCATATTACAAGTTGAAAATTGTGTAACAGCGCTAAAAAACTTGAGACCTAGGGGCGATTTATGAAAGTGCGAGAGGACATGATACGATGTAGCGTATCATGTGCACCGCACATCGATACATGACGACAGCATACATTCTTGTGAACTGCTTGTACAATGCCGCACCCTGCAGATTCGCAGCCAATTGTCCGCTAGCAGGGGGAGTCAATCAGCCCGTTCATATAGGATCGGGTGGATTGATATCCGCAGCCTCAGAGCAGGCAGAAAGGTTATGGAGCTGCTGTCTTTAGACCGCTGATTCATAACTGCTTTTTCCGGCGAGCCATTCGGAGCTTGATAATTCGGCCCCCTAAAGTTAAGTATTAGGACTACAAAAATTGTAATAAAACACGTGAAACATATTTAAAAAAAGTTTTACACTTATATATATATTTATATATATATATATATATACACACAGAAAAGCACACTCTCACGGACAAACAACCAGCTCAATACCATTGTTAGCCTGTTTTTTGCCGATTTACCACCTGGGTGCAGCTTCTTTTAGCCCAGTAATGCTTTTCACAGAGTAGAACTTTCCTATAGTATATCAGTCTGATCCCGCCTATTAAGGTCAGTCCAGTACTGAAATACCAGGCAATTCCTCTCTAAACAATGAACACAACAACCCCAGACGATCGTTTCGGCCTTCATTGGACCTTGTCAGTGAGGTGTAGCCATATTCCTCTAAGCACACTGATCCTCGTCTGGATTCCCCTTTTTCCCATAGGGAGACTAAATACACACAGAGAGAAGCACACTCACAGGAATGAACAACCGGCTCAATACCATTGTTAACCTGTTCTTTTGTGATTTACCACCTGGGTGCAGCTTCTTTTAGCCCAGTAATGCTTTTCACAGAGTAGAACTTTCCTGTAGTATATCAGTCTGATCCCGCCTATTACGGTCAGTCCAGCGCCGAAATACCAGGCAATTCCTCTCTGAACAAGGAACACAGCAACCCGAGACGATTGTTTCTGCCATAAAAGGCGGGATCAGACTGATATACTACAGGAAAGTTCTTCTCTGTGAAACGCATTACTGGGCTAAAAAGAAGCTGCACCCAGGTGGTAAATCGCCAGAGAACAGGCTAACAATGGTATTGAGCTGGCTGTTCATTCCTGTGGGTGTGCTTCTCCCTGTATGTATGTAGTCTCCCTAAGGGGAAAAGGGGCAAACAGATGTGGACTCCTTGCTCAGTGTACTTAAAGGAATATGGCTACACCTCACTGACAAGGCCCAATGAAGGCTGAAATAATTGTCTGGGGTTGCTGTGTTCCTTGTTCAGAGAGGAATTGCCTGGTATTTCGGTGCTGGACTGACCGTAATAGGCGGGATCTGACTGATATATTACAGGAAAGTTCTACTCTGTGCAAAGCATTACTGGGCTAAAAAGAAGCTGCACCCATGTGGTAAATCGCCAGAGAACAGGCTAACAGGCTTATAATGGTATTGAGCTGGTTGTTCATTCCTGTGAGTGTGCTTCTGTCTGTATGTATATATATATATATATATATATATATATATATATATATATATATATATATATATATATATGTATATATATATATATATATATATATATATATATATGTATATATATATACTGTGTTTATATATATATATATATATATATACACACACACTTTTAAGCCCTTCTCAGTCAAACACCTTGACATATAAAATAGCTATTAAAAAATGTATATTTTTTTAATAAAAATACTTGAGATACCTTTGTTCTTCATTTAAAAGAAAAAGTAATTTTTCCTTTTAAATATCTATCTAAATATATAAAAAAAAACAATACAAAGTGGAAGTGTTTATCAATCCTTTATTGAAGGTGACGTTTTGGGGACAGTCTCCCCTTCCTTAGAATATCCAGAAGTGCATGAAAACATAAAAATATATAGGCCAAAAGACCCCTCCCCCTGTAAAAATGTGCCCAAAATGTGGTCATAACAACCCCTCACAAACAAATTAGTTAAACATATAAAAGACAAACCCAAGTGGAGATAGTGTAATGAAATAGTGTACAAAAACTGTGGCTCAGTAAGGAGCATCACATTCATGTAAACAGGGACAAACTGATCAGCCAGGCAAATAGGACCTTAATCGAGGGCCCAGCAGGTAGGCAGACCCACAAATGGCATCTCCATGGCTCCTAATGTGTTGCTTAAGCTGAGGTTGACAGCTGCGCTATCAGTTACTAAGCAGTTAAGTGTGGGTTTAGTGGGGGCCTTGGCCCCAGAGTGTGGGCCTTGTGTCTGAATGTGGGGGTCTGTGACTGTGAGGTCCATGTGACTGTGAGGACCATGGAGTGTGGGCTCTGGCCATGGAGGTTAGGGGCCCTGTCACTGGCACTTGATTTTGGGGGTCCTGACCCTGAAGTTTGGGGGGTCTGGTGGGGGCAGGGCAGGGAGGCTACCATGTTCATTTGCATAAATGTGGATCATTGTGAGACAGTGAGGGCCCTTCCCTAATTTTTACCTGGGGCCATGATTGGTCTCAATCTGTCCCTGCATGTAAACCAAAATGATGACTGGGTTAAATTCTGGCATGTAAGAAAATTCTTTGTTTTCCTCTCATTTTTTAGGTTATCCTTTTCAAGGAACTGAGATGGTCATTCGAGACTGTGCTAAAGACTGTTCTTCAAGTGACAGTGACCAGATTGGAGCTGACCAACTTGTTTTGTGTTGCAACAGTGATCTTTGCAATAACAGAGGTGTTTATGCTGGTGGATCAAATAGCGGAGCTGAAACTGTAAAGAATTCTTTTGGATTTGGATTACTTATTTGTTTCATAAGTATAGTTTTATCATTGAGAACTGTCCTGTAAACAAATGCAACACTCAAATGACAAGAAACACTAAGAAAGATTTTTTCAAAGGAACATATTTATTTGTAAAACAAAAAATTGTGTGTATTCATCAATAATTCAACAGCACTTCTACAATACTCCTATTTATCAAGAAAGACTATAAACTAATCAAGGCCATTATAACTTAAAGAGACATAAAACACTTTAACTTTGTGATATTAAAGACCTGTTTGTCAAAAACTCATCATCATGGAGTGAAACCATCACGTCAACTTTTACAGTGGCAGATCTCGTTATCTCTCTAAAACGTCCCCTTGAGATGCCTCTTATAGAAAATAATGATGTATTCGGAAATTGAGAATCCCACAGGGTGGCCCGAAGGTAACTAAGAGAATCTGGCACTGATAATACCATTTTTAAGCAAATACAAATGAAATAGTGTTCTTTCCAGTGTTCTATAATTGCATTCATGTCTTTTTCTATCAGTATAATGAGTACATTGTATATTTTGAGTTAATAGCTAGGATACATTTGTAGGGATAAAACCTGTAGAGGTAAAATGCTTAGAGAATACAATAAGACCTGTGAGAGAACTTTAGATAAGCCCAAGAAATGCCCCTGTTCAACCAATTTGACAAACTTGTGAGACACATTATATGTTAGAAAAAATAACTATGCTTTGGTTTTTTTTTTTTACTTTTTTACTACAAATTTAGATTTGTAGTTTGAAATGACTTTTTTTCTGTGGACATTAAATACATTTTTTTCCCTGTGTGGTTTAAATATGAATTGCATAATTTAAATTTGAATTTTGCTGAATGCTTTAAATGTGAATTTGAATGCATATTATTAATATGATTTGTAATGAATGTTTTAACCCCTTTCACAGGGGCCTATTTAAGGCTGTACTGCATGAGGCATACAGAAATAGTGCAGTCTCTCCATTGTTTCTACAGCACTGTATTTTAATGTCTCTCTTTAACACACAGAAATATAGAAATTGCCTTTAAACATTCTCCTCTGAATTGAAATCTTTAGAAACACAGGGATAAAATGCTAAATCACTCAAAATACATTTTTTAAGCATAGTTTTAAGGTTATTACCTCACTATAGTCATAGGTGACACCATGTTGAAGTTTTTATTGCATTGCATTCCAGTGCTTAAGTGTGTGCAGCAATTCTCCTTCAGATATCGTTATACGGCAGTATAACATTTGTTTCAAAATGGCAGCACCAATAATTAGACTGAGGTGCATGAAAATAATTTGGTGTTTAATATCCCTTTAATTATGTGTAGAAGGAAAACTTTGCAATAAATGTTCATTAGAAATGGAAGTGCACACTGCAAAATTGACAAACCTAACCCTACCACATATCTGTCACTAATTTTCTTTAGTGGAGATAAGTTTTAAATTACAAGCCTTGATTGGCTTCTTCAAGTAGTAGTAATAATAATAATAATAATAAATGGTGGGGGTAAGTTTAGCCTTTGAAAAACAGCTGCAGGAAACAAGGTATTAATGTAATCAGAAAGTTTTCATGTTTCCCTTGCATGCTAATTTATTGTAGGAATACAGAAAGAAATTCTAATTCCAAGGTGTTTTATGTCCCTATAAGACAAATGTTACAGTTTTAAAGTATTACTGAAATTCTTGTTAAAGGAACATGAAACCTAATTTTTTTTCTTTCATGATTCAGTTAAAGCATATGATTTTAACCAACTTTCCAATTTACTTCTATTGTCTAATTTGCTTACTTCTATTAGTAATCTTCATTGAAAATCATTCTTACGAAGGGCTTAGGATGCTTGGAGCTAGCTGCTGATTGGTGGATGCACTAGTATGCCCATTTTCATTGGTAACCGATGTGTTCAGCTAACTCCATTGCTGCTTCTTCTATAAAGGATACCAAAATAATGAAGCAAAATTGATAACAGATTTAAACTGGAAAGTTAAAATGTATATTCTATTTGAATCATGTACTAAAATGTGGGTTTTATGTCCATTTAAAAATATATTCCAAAGCTATAATAAATGACTTAATACAATTTAAGGATATAAACTATATTAATACTATAAATACATTAAGATTCATTAAAATCACTGTGTGAAGTGTTTTGCTATCAACAGAAACAAACTATTCAAATGAAATGATAGTAAAAATGCATTTTTAAAATGATACAATTATCTTTTTTCCAAAGGAGTCAAACCACTATTTATTTTTATTTAAAAAAAATAAATTAAACAGATAAATTATAATATAACAGTTTTGATTCTGGCTCGCTGCCTCACTCCTTATACTTTCTGTTGTGTAGTGAGGTCCCAAGATTTCTGTACCTTGCATTATCTGTGTGCGTCTGATCTCTGATAAACTAACTGCGCATGTGCAGTTTGTCTGCAGTAACATGCCTTAAATGGCTCGGGTTTCACAAGAAAGCTTGTTTATATTAATTTTAATAGGCCACATAGCAAGGCTTTACAATGACTGTTTGCGCTGCTGCAATGTGCAGAATAAAAAAGCCTGCTTAACTGGACAGTCCAGTAAAACTTTCACAAAAATACTGAACACTTAAATGTCCAGGTTTATTTTTTAAAGTCCACTAGTTTTACTTACATGTAAAAGGCCTCCTATGCCTCAGTGCTTTAAAAATATGTAGCAGATAGAGATGAATGACAGTCAAGGGGGTCAAATCACTACTATTTATGCAATTTGTATGTTACAGGCAGCAATGGGGTAGACAGACTGTTTAGTTGTTAAAAATATACATCAAGATCACTAGTGTATATTTTTGAGGGTGGGGCATTGTGTGACCCCGCCTACAATTATGTCCTAGAGATTGTTCAGTAGTTTTATGTTAAACAGACAGCAAAAATAGCAGCAAAGGCAATATATGGTAACACATTTAATTAAAACAAAAATACTATTTAAATCTATGATTTACTTAATAAGTTAATTTCATGAGGTTTACATTTACTGTGATTTTAAATGCAAAATGATTCTTCCTTTTATATCTATCCTCTGTTTATCATCTATTTTTCTAATAATTTATTTCTTGTTGTTACTGTTAATTCATGAACCAATACTAAATAATAAAAAAACAACTTGACATATTTTCTGTCTGAGTGTATCTGTTTATTTTGAAAATTAGATGTTCTTTGATGCTTTGTATATTATGATCATGCAGATGTGTCCCTTTCCACCAAAGGGGCAGGGGTCAAGTCGAGCGGGTACTCATGGGAACGGAGTTCCTGCACTATTTTTGCAGGAGGAACTAAGTTCCCTCTGGACAGAGAACAGAGATGCTTCAGTAAACACTGCTGCTGATGGGAGGAGCTAGAGGAAGTCTGGTTAGATGGATAGTGAGATCTTCTAGTAATGGGCAGTAACAATTCCTACAATACACTAAATGCAAGCCTGTCAGTGGTCCTGTTGTGTGATCACCCTGCACTGTGTGTAACACATGGTGCTTAGATTTCTGTGTGGCTTGCTCTGGGGTTATTCAGCAGAAGTCGGACTATTGCACTTTAAGTGGGTGAGACTCTGTGACATAGGAGGATTCCCAAGCCCAAAGGCAACCATTTAACCCTTCATTTGATTTAATTTGCTTTCATTAACCAAAGTGTATAGATTATTGTAACTAGGGTTGCACCGATACCGATACTAGTATCGGTATCGGTGCCGATACCAAGTATTTGCATGAGTACTTGTACTCGTGCAAATGCACCGATACTTAAACCGATACCTCCAATTCCTAACCATATGCCATCTTGTGGCATTTTTTCAAACTGTATGTTCCTATATCATTTTAAGCTGGAGTGGAGACTTAACTAAAAATTGTTCACTTCTGTTTTGCCAATACAAATTGCTGTTATTTGTATTATTTTACGTCAGAGCAGCGCTTTAAAAGCTGCTATTTTACAGCTGGAAGCCTCTCATCTTGCACAATTATGCTCAAAATATACTGTACTCTGAGGAACACCCTTAGCCAGGGCTGGACTGGGAATTAAAAGCAGCCCTGGAAAAATATGAAGACCGGCCCTATTTTCTGTTGAGTCAGTAGAATACAAATGCCCCATTTTTCTCAAAGGGGATTACTGAGATACTCCTTACCCAATGTTATTTTCAGAATTAAATTATACGACTTTGTATTAAGTACAAGTGTCAGATTTATCAGTTATATAGGCACCCTACAACCCAATTGCATCCAGTAATCACCCCTTTAAATTGTAGCTTTCCAGTCCCAGCTGCTGCAGCTGTTATTTATTGTTGTTATTATTAATATATGTTATTGTAATAATTTTATTTATAAATATGTTTTGTGAACTTTGTGACAACAAGCACATAAAACTGTTTTATTATTTCATAATGTCTTTTGAGATAAAGTTAATAATTATAAAGAAGCGATCTTAAATCATTAGTCTGTATTGTGCTTGGTAAACTGTCATGACATTAAAAAAGTATCGGTAATTGGTATCGGTGAGTATTTGAAAAAAAGTATCAGTACTTGTACTCGGTCTTAAAAAAATGGTATTGGTGCAACCCTAATTGTAACTATTCTCTCGTCAGGGTCTTGTTATGTTTTCATTCCATATTACATAAACCACTGTACCTTTAAGGTTTTAATCAATGCCCCTTTTTCCATTGTTATATAAGTCTCATTCTCAGATACCACGTTGCTTGGTAATTTTGAATTATTCCTGAGCTATATGCTGAAGATTTAACTACTCTAGGTTGTTAAGCTTTCTCCCGTCTTTTCTTCTAAAGAAGACAACGTGTCTTTCAAACGCCTGGGACTACATCCTGAGTTTAAATGTATCTGCCTGAGGCTACTGTCTGTAGCTACTGCCTAGTTACACTGTATCGGAGTTCACTAACTAACCTCCGGAGCTCTCCATCAGGCTTGTCATCGGCTTCCCAGCTGGTTGTGACGTCACATCCTCCTATCCGATCTCCAGTTTGGGGTCACTGCAACTCAGCTTAACCGGTAAGCTTAATGTGTTCAGATTTAACACTTTTCCCTCTAATGCGCCTTTATCAAGTGTTCCTCAATATTGATATCAAGAACCACCCGTTCCTAAGAAATCCTTATTCATTCATCTGAACAGGCTTTAAAGTGAAGGTCAATTTTGATGAATTAGTGCCCAGTTTTTAATAATCCTATTAAAAACAAGGGCACTTTAATTAATCAAAATTTACTTTTCACTCTCTTTCTTCAAAAACTTACCTTTTCATTCTGGCAACCACTCCAGTGATTGCCACGGCTGTCGGAAGCCTCTGCAGACGACATAAATGACAAACCCGGCTTCCTCCAATCATGGCTCCCCCCCCCCCCCCGGGGGAATCTTGGCCTGATGCAACACAGTGATTGGAAGAAGCCGGATTCACTATTTTGGACCCGCAAAGACGGCTTACGACGAGCGGAGGAAGTGCTGGAGTGGCTGCCAGGATTAAAAGGTAAGTTTTTGAAGAAAACAAGTCAATTTTGATGAATTAAAGTGCCCTTGTTTTTAAGAGGATTATTAAAAACCGGGCACTAATTCATCAAAATTGACCTTCACTTTAAGGTTTTTTTCTACTGTGTACCTGGGATATAAAACCGCTCATTACATTGTTACATTTTTCTTTCAGTTATAACAAAAGTGTACATTGTTAACAACTTTATTCACTTGTGTAACATTTAACTTATGGGTATTATGAGCAACAGTGAACTATTTAGACAACAGTAACAAGTTGAAGAATTGCATGACCTTTTATGACACAAATTTTTCGGCCCTTAACACAAAATATCTTAATGACATTTCATTAACAAACCTAAACCCCAATAAATAAAGACAACAGACTTAGCGTTGGTATAAATTGGCCGCAGCTCCTTTATTAATAAATAACTTTTAGAAAACTTTAATAACTCAATAAATAACAGTGCAAATACAGTACACATAACAACAGCGGTGCTAGACCTAAATATATTTATCTGGCCGTCACTCCATCCACTGGACCCAACCTTGCAACTTGATTGAACCCCTTGCCATTAGAGACCCCCATCTTGAATTACCCCCAAGGGGATGTAAATACCACACAAACAATTTGGCCATAATTTACTGTAAATGTAAGGGCTAGCACCCCCGCCTATCAACTGCGACAATCATACAAAACATAACTCCCAGAAAAAACATAAAACAGGGACGGGCGGGAGATGTTTCTTTCACTTTGCTAAACAACTACTGCTGGCTTTCCCGCTCAGCCGCAAGGCTATATCACCTTGCAGCTCCTCCTCCACTTCCTCCTAAACATCACAGCCTTCATTTGCTCCGCGGTCAAAGCTCCCTCCAGCTAAGCTTTGCACCGCTTACAGGAGCCACTTGACCTTTTATGTCACTCATTTTTTGTCCCTTAACACAAAATATCTTAATAACATTACCTTAACAAACCTAAACCCCCATAAATAAAGACAACAGACTTAGCGTTGGTATAAATTGGCCGCTGCTCCTTTATTAATAAATAACTTTTAGAAAGCTTTAATAACTCAATAAATAACAGTGCAAATAATTGTAAACACATTACACATAACAACAGCAGTGCTAGACCTAAATATATTTATCTTGCCGTCACTCCATCCACTGGACCCAACCGTGCAACTTGATTGAGCCCGTTATCAATAATCAACATAAGTCTCTAAGGAACCCCTTGCCCTTAGAGACCCCCCTCTTGAATTACCTCCAAGGGGATGTAAATACCACACAAACAATTTGGCCATAATTTACTGTAAATGTAAGGGCTAGCACCCCCGCCACTGACTGGCTTAACACCTCAGCCCAGTCCCGCCAACCCCACTAAAGCTCCTACAGCCTCTTTAAAATCAAGTAAAAACAACTGCAGGCCAAAATCGTTAAGATGCACTCCATCCGGCATATAAAATTCGCCCTGACCAACTTCAGCTAAGTCTGGATGATGGACCACCGAACCCCCAAGCCTCCTGACAAACGACCCCATCAGCTTATTAACTTTGCACCTGCTTTTATCAAGGCGAACCAGGTCCCACGCAGCACTTCAAACCATCCTGGGCAAAATGTCTGACCATACAATCCTCATCTTAGGGAATAAATCCACAAGCCTCCCAATGTCCCTCTTCATGCTTCTCACTAATTCCCTCTGAGGCATAAAACCAAGATCATTGCCCCCTGCGTGGATCAACAACACAGTCGGAGGCTGAAAAAGTCTGCAATAATCCACCACTAGAGGCAACAACCTGTCCCAATGGAGCCCCCTGGCACCAAACCATTTGACCTCACATCTCGACTTAGGGATACCCAATTGTAATCCATCCACTTTCACTATAGCCGCTCTTCGAGCCCAATAAATGAAAGAATACCCGACAAGCCACAAACGGTCGACACCTAAAACACAAAAAGAGAATAACAACACCACCAGCTTAAACACCCAACTCAGGGCGAACATACAGGCGATGCCGACCGGATCCCCACCGGCCAATGCCTCTAACCACAGAATCTGATAAACCCCTCACTGAAGCCTCAGTTGCCGCCCCTATGCGGAAGGAATGTGACCCAAAATCTTTTTTTTTTAAATATCATTTTTATTTTTATTTCAATAATGCCAACAAACAAAACAAAGGAAAAAGAAAGAAAGAAAAAATACAGCCGTACAGCAGTAATTTGGTACATCAACAATAGGCAAGTCGGTAGACAGTACACACATGCCTTATGACATAGTCTGTTGTTTATACTAACACAAATTTATTTTAAAGCAACTGAACTTATTCAACCAAAAGAAATTCTTTGTTAAATATATATCATTGACAACTTTAGTTTTCCATCAGATCAAAAATAAGCCTTCCTTTTACATTGCTCAATAACACCTTGAAACAACAAAACAGTGGACAACGAAATAGAGTTAATGTTGTCTGACCTTCTTTATAATGTTGATGTTTACACAGTCTAGTGGATGCCTCACTGCCCTTAAAGCTAGCCATGTTATACCTTTTATTAGAGGAAATAGTTTTTTCCTCTACTAAAGGCAAAAAGGAGAAAAAAAAGAAAAAAAAAAAGGAAATATAGATTTAATACCCTCCTTGCTTTAACTTTCCTCCCCCCCCCCCGCGCCAGCCCCACTCTACCAAATGACTAAGAGAACTATTTCCGAATTTTGAAATGGGCTTATCATATCCTCTATTTCAGTTGACGAAAAGATTTTAATAAACTTTGACCATTTGCTGAAGAATGCTACAATTTCGCCCTCTAGGTTTAGATCTGTGGCAAGTTGTTCTACCCTGTATTGTTTTTTGAGATAATTTTTTACCTCGTTCACTGTAGGTATAAATCTAGTTTTCCATTTTTTAAAAATTAAGTTTCTTGCGGCCAGAACTACTAGATTTAATATTTTGGCGTCTCTGAAATCCTCCTTATTGTTTGACAAAAAAATTATATTTGAAAAATCAAGTTTAAGGGGGTTTATTTTTACCACTCTAACTAACCAGTATTCTAGTTTATGCCAGAATTGTTTTATTTTTGGACATAGCCATACCATATGCAATAAGTCTGCTGCCACTAAGCTACATTTTGGGCATTCCTTGAAATCGGCATTATTCCATCTAGAAGCCTTGTCTGGCGTGTAATATGTCTGATATATGAGCTTTGTATGGGACTCCTTCCATGTTTCGGCCATCGTAGTATTGCGTGATAGTGAGAAGGATCTCACAATATGTGTTTCCTTATCAATGGTCCTAGATAATTGCTCCGACCACTTTTGGGCTAATTTTTCAACATTGCTATTGCCTTTCTGAGAGTTCAGGAGAGTATACCATGGGGAGATAGAGCTTTATCAGGGCTGGCCATTGCTCCAACTTCCCCCAGGTCAATCTCCAGTTGTATTGGGTATGCAGTTGAGTGGTGTAATGCCTGGCTTGAAGATAGGCAAAAAAATCTTGATTAATTAGATTGAATTCTGTTTTCAGTTCCTGGAAAGATTTGATAATTCCTGACTCTGGATGATAAAGCTGCGCGGCAAATCTAAGCCCCTTCTCTTGCCACTCTTTCAAATGTGGGGCTTGAGATCCTTCCTGGAATTCTATATTGCCTATAAAGGTTTGATACCTGGGAATGTTAGTATTTATTCCCAGCAATGTGCCTATCTGCTTCCAAGCCAGGATTATTGTGTATATAGACTTGAGGTTTTTCACTTGTTTAGGTACTAGATGGGTCGGTGTATGTAGGAGCGATACAGTCTTTAAAGGGAAGATTAAACTGTTCTCTAGCTCATTATCCGTAAAATAGTCAGCTTCTGCCACCCAATCTGCCGCAGTGCGGCCCAAAAAAACTAAATTATACAAATACAAGTTTGGGAGGGCCAGCCCGGCGAATTGCCTTGCTAGGTATAACCTTTGCAAGGCAATTCTCGGTTTCCTTGACTGCCATATAAATTTACAAAGAGCCTTATTAAATTTCTTAATGTCTTGGGTTTTTATGAGAAGTGGGAGGTTTTGGAGAATGTATGATATTTTTGGCAAAATTACCATTTTATATAGAGCAATACGCCCCGAGAGGGAAAGAGGCAAATTCTGCCAGTCTCTCATAAGTGAGGTGGCACGTGCCAAGGATGGACTAATATTTAATGAGTACCATTCTTGAGGATCTGCCGAAACAAGTATTCCCAGATATCTGAATGCCTTCATAACTGTCTTAAATGGATTATTTAAGTACGAGGTATCGTTCTTCCTTAACCAGAGTAGTTCTGTTTTTTGTTTATTCATTTTGTACCCTGTAAACTGGCCGAATTGTTCAATTATATTAAGAATTATTGGGTTATTCCGAGTAGTGTTAGAAACATACACCAGCAGATCATCTGCATACAAGGACACCTTTAGCTCCTTTTTATTAATCCTAATACCTTCGCTCTGGTTTCTGATTTTTATAGCCAGGGATTCAATCGCTAAATCAAAAAGTAAAGGAGAAAGCGGGCATCCCTGCCTTGTGCCCTGTTCCAATCGAATGACCTGTGATTCCTGCCCGTGCATGACTAATTTTGATGTTGCCTGACTACATAAATTGTTCACTAAATTCAGAAATTTACCTTGGAATCCAAATTGTTTTAATGTAGTTAAAATATGATCATGACTGACTCAATCAAACACCTTCTCGGCGTCGATTGCTATAATCGCCGCATCAGAGAGGTTTTCTGATGTATTCTTTTCAATATTCTTAAAATGATCAATGGATAGAAGCAGTTGTCTGATTTTAGATGAGGAGCTCCTTTTTACAAGAAACCCCACCTGATCTTTATGTATAACTTCTCCTAAGTTTTTTTGCATTCTCTTAGCCATAATTGAAGCAAGTATTTTATAATCTGCGTTTAACAACGCGATGGGTCTATATGACTCCCTGCATTGTGGATCTTTATCCGCTTTTGGTATCAATATGGTATGTGATACTAGAAAGCTGGGCGGTATTTGATTGTTCTGTTGAAACAGAAAATTAAAAAGAATAGTCAGATGCGGAGTGATTGTTTTATCTAGAATTTTATAAAATTCGTTGGGCAATGAATCGGGCCCCCGGAGCTTTCTCGCTTTTCAAGCTTTGAATTGCTTGAGTAACTTCCAGCTCTGTTATTGGAGCATTCAGCTCCAGGTTGAATTCAGAAGATATTTTTGTAAGGGTGATGTCTTCCCAGAATTTCTCCCTTGCCGATACATTTACTGGATTTGCCACATAGATTGCTTTATAATATAGGAAAAAAGATTCAGCTATTTCCTTAGGTGAGGTGAGAAGTGAGTCATTGACTCGAATAGCTTCCACTGATTTTGAAGCTCTCGAATTCTTTACCAATTTAGCCAATAGTTTGCCTGATTTGTTACCAAATTTGTAAAAGTTAGATTGATATTTTAGGTCTGCTTGTGTGGAGTTAAGAAGTAGAAAAGTGTCTCTATCTTCTTTAACTTTGGTATATTTTCTCCAATTCTCGTCAGAGGAGTTATTTAAATACTTGCTATAAGCATTAATTACTGTATTGATTACTTGTCTTTCCCTCCGGCGGGCTTCTCTTTTGAGGTTTGCTATAAATGCGATCATATCCCCCCTCAATACCGCCTTTGCTGTTTCCCATAATATCAGTGGGCTTGCCACTGAGTCTTTATTATTTCGGTAGTAATCCTCCCACCTTTTCCTAAGCCAATCTCTAAATTTTGCATTTTTGTTGAGGAATTTTGGATAGAAAAAACTTTGTTTTTTAAGACCGGGTTTCAAGTCTGGAATATTTAAGGTAATTGGTGCGTGGTCAGAGAGTAAGATTTCTGATATATGTGCTTTAACCCCCTTATGATGTAAGCTATCGTTAATTAGCATGAGATCAATTCTTGATAGAGATTTAGCTGTTTTAGAACAACATGTAAATTTTCTACTGTCGGGGTTCTGAACCCTCCAGATATCTCTGAATGCTAAGTTTCGCATAATAGATTTGAATAACTTGTTTTCTAGTTTATTGTTCTTGTTAATCCTCTGTTTCAACCTGTGTCTCAATCTGTCTATTGGGGAACGTGGGGACATATTGAAGTCCCCTGCAATAATAATGTGGCCTTCCGCAAATTGCAAAATTTTTGCTTGAAGAGAGTCCCAGAACCCATACTCAATTATATTTGGTGCATACAAATTACATATGGTATAAATTAAATTTGAGATTTTCAGCTTTAAAATTATGAATCTGCTATCCGGATCAATCAATGTATCAAATTTTTCATAACTAAGGCCTAGATTTGGAGTTCGGCGGTAAAAGGGCTGTTAACGCTCCGCGGGCTTTTTTCTGGCCGCACCATTAAATTAACTCTGGTATCGAGAGTTCAAACAAATGCTGCGTTAGGCTCCAAAAAAGGAGCGTAGAGCATTTTTACCGCAAATGCAACTCTCGATACCAGAGTTGCTTACGGACGCGGCCGGCCTCCAAAACGTGCTCGTGCACGATTCTCCCATAGGAAACAATGGGACTGTTTGAGCTGAAAAAAAACCTAACACCTGCAAAAAAGCAGCGTTCAGCTCCTAACGCAGCCCCATTGTTTCCTATGGGGGAACACTTCCTACGTCTGCACCTAACACTCTAACATGTACCCCGAGTCTAAACACCCCTACCCTTACACTTATTAACCCCTAATCTGCCGCCCCCGCTATCGCTGACCACTGCATATTTTTTTTAACCCCTAATCTGCCGCTCCGTAAACCTCCGCCACCTACGTTATCCCTATGTACCCCTAATCTGCTGCCCTAACATCGCCGACCCCTATATTATATTTATTAACCCCTAATCTGCCCCCCTCAACGTCGCCGACACCTGCCTACACTTATTAACCCCTAATCTGCCGAGCGGACCTGAGCGCTACTATAATAAAGTTATGAACCCCTAACCCGCCTCACTAACCCTATCATAAATAGTATTAACCCCTAATCTGCCCTCCCTAACATCGCCGACACCTAACTTCAATTATTAACCCCTAATCTGCCGACCGGAGCTCACCGCTATTCTAATAAATGTATTAACCCCTAAAGCTAAGTCTAACCCTAACACTAACACCCCCCTAAGTTAAATATAATTTTTATCTAACGAAATAAATTAACTCTTATTAAATAAATGATTCCTATTTAAAGCTAAATACTTACCTGTAAAATAAATCCTAATATAGCTACAATATAAATTATAATTATATTATAGCTATTTTAGGATTTATATTTATTTTACAGGCAACTTGGTAATTATTTTAACCAGGTACAATAGCTATTAAATAGTTAAGAACTATTTAATAGTTACCTAGTTAAAATAATAACAAATTTACCTGTAAAATAAATCCTAACCTAAGATATAATTAAACCTAACACTAGACTATCAATAAAATAATTAAATAAACTACCTACAATTACCTACAATTAACCTAACACTACACTATCAATAAATTAATTAAACACAATTCCTACAAATAAATACAATTAAATAAACTAGCTAAAGTACAAAAAATAAAAAAGAACTAAGTTACAGAAAATAAAAAAATATTTACAAACATAATAAAAATATTACAACAATTTTAAACTAATTACACCTACTCTAAGCCCCCTAATAAAATAACAAAGCCCCCCAAAATAAAAAATTCCTTACCCTATTCTAAATTAAAAAAGTTACAAGCTCTTTTACCTTACCAGCCCTGAACAGGGCCCTTTGCGGGGCATGCCCCAAGAATTTCAGCTCTTTTGCCTGTAAAAGAATAAATACAATACCCCCCCCCAACATTACAACCCACCACCCACATACCCCTAATCTAACCCAAACCCCCCCTTAAATAAACCTAACACTAAGCCCCTGAAGATCTTCCTACCTTGTCTTCACCATACCAGGTTCACCGATCCGTCCTGAAGAGCTCCTCCGATGTCCTGATCCAAGCCCAAGCGGGGGCTGAAGAGGTCCATGATCCGGTCAAAGTCTTCATCCAAGCGGGGCAGAAGAGGATCTTCCATCCGATTGAAGTCATCATCCAGGCGGCATCTTCTATGGTCTTCCATCCGGAGCGAAGCGGCAGGATCCTGAAGACCTCCAGCGCGGAACATCCATCCGGACCGACGACTGAACGACGAATGACTGTTCCTTTAAGGGACGTCATCCAAGATGGCGTCCCTCGAATTCCGATTGGCTGATAGGATTCTATCAGCCAATCGGAATTAAGGTAGGAATTTTCTGATTGGCTGATGGAATCAGCCAATCAGAATCTAGTTCAATCCGATTGGCCGATCCAATCAGCCAATCAGATTGAGCTCGCATTCTATTGGCTGATCGGAACAGCCAATAGAATGCGAGCTCAATCTGATTGGCTGATTGGATCAGCCAATCGGATTGAACTTGATTCTGATTGGCTGATTCCATCAGCCAATCAGAAAATTCCTACCTTAATTCCGATTGGCTGATAGAATCCTATCAGCCAATCGGAATTCGAGGGACGCCATCTTGGATGACGTCCCTTAAAGGAACAGTCATTCGTCGTTCAGTCGTCGGTCCGGATGGATGTTCCGCGCTGGAGGTCTTCAGGATCCTGCCGCTTCGCTCCGGATGGAAGACCATAGAAGATTCCGCCTGGATGATGACTTCAATCGGATGGAAGATCCTCTTCTGCCCCGCTTGGATGAAGACTTTGACCGGATCATGGACCTCTTCAGCCCCCGCTTGGGCTTGGATCAGGACATCGGAGGAGCTCTTCAGGACGGATCGGTGAACCTGGTATGGTGAAGACAAGGTAGGAAGATCTTCAGGTGCTTAGTGTTAGGTTTATTTAAGGGGGGTTTGGGTTAGATTAGGGGTATGTGGGTGGTGGGTTGTAATGTTGGGGGGGGGGTATTGTATTTATTCTTTTACAGGCAAAAGAGCTGAAATTCTTGGGGCATGCCCCGCAAAGGGCCCTGTTCAGGGCTGGTAAGGTAAAAGAGCTTGTAACTTTTTTAATTTAGAATAGGGTAGGGAATTTTTTATTTTGGGGGGCTTTGTTATTTTATTAGGGGGCTTAGAGTAGGTGTAATTAGTTTAAAATTGTTGTAATATTTTTATTATGTTTGTAAATATTTTTTTATTTTTTGTAACTTAGTTCTTTTTTATTTTTTGTACTTTAGCTAGTTTATTTAATTGTATTTATTTGTAGGAATTGTGTTTAATTAATTTATTGATAGTGTAGTGTTAGGTTAATTGTAGGTAATTGTAGGTAGTTTATTTAATTATTTTATTGATAGTCTAGTGTTAGGTTTAATTATATCTTAGGTTAGGATTTATTTTACAGGTAAATTTGTTATTATTTTAACTAGGTAACTATTAAATAGTTCTTAACTATTTAATAGCTATTGTACCTGGTTAAAATAATTACAAAGTTGCCTGTAAAATAAATATTAATCCTAAAATAGCTATAATATAATTATAATTTATATTGTAGCTATATTAGGATTTATTTTACAGGTAAGTATTTAGCTTTAAATAGGAATAAGTTATTTAATAAGAGATAATTTATTTCGTTAGATAAAAATTATATTTAACTTAGGGGGGTGTTAGTGTTAGGGTTAGACTTAGCTTTAGGGGTTAATACATTTATTAGAATAGCGGTGAGCTCCGGTCGGCAGATTAGGGGTTAATAATTGAAGTTAGGTGTCGGCGATGTTAGGGAGGGCAGATTAGGGGTTAATACTATTTATGATAGGGTTAGTGAGGCGGGTTAGGGGTTCATAACTTTATTATAGTAGCGCTCAGGTCCGCTCGGCAGATTAGGGGTTAATAAGTGTAGGCAGGTGTCGGCGACGTTGTGGGGGGAAGATTAGGGGTTAATAAATATAATATAGGGGTCGGCGATGTTAGGGGCAGCAGATTAGGGGTACATAGGGATAACGTAGGTGGTGGCGATTTGCGGTCGGAAGATTAGGGGTTAATTATTTTAAGTAGCTGGCGGCGACGTTGTGGGGGGCAAGTTAGGGGTTAAGAAATATAATATAGGGGTCGGCGGGGTTAGGGGCAGCAGATTAGGGGTACATAAGTATAACGTAGGTGGCGGTCGGCAGATTAGGGGTTAAAATTTTAAATAGAGTGGCGGCGATGTGGGGGGAGCTCGGTTTAGGGGTACATAGGTAGTTTATGGGTGTTAGTGTACTTTAGGGTACAGTAGTTAAGAGCTTTATAAACCGGCGTTAGCCAGAAAGCTCTTAACTCCTGCTATTTTCAGGCGGCTGGAATCTTGTCGTTAGAGCTCTAACGCTCACTTCAGAAACGACTCTAAATACCAGCGTTAGAAAGATCCCATTGAAAAGATAGGCTACGCAAATGGCGTAGGGGGATCTGCGGTATAGAAAAGTCGCGGCTGAAAAGTGAGCGTTAGACCCTTTAATCACTGACTCCAAATACCAGCGGGCGGCCAAAACCAGCGTTAGGAGCCTCTAACGCTGGTTTTGACGGCTACCGCCGAACTCCAAATCTAGGCCTTAGTTTTTTCCCAATCAGAATTGCAACTCCCTTACTCCTATTAACTGAAGGTGAGAAAATACATTCCGCCACCCATGATGATTTCAGCTTTAATGATTCTTCTGCGTTAAGATGTGTCTCTTGCAGTAATGCTATGAGGGTTTTAGTTTTCTGCAAGTATGCTAATACTGTTTTTCGTTTGATTGGGGACGTATTCCCACCTATATTCCCTGAGGTGATTTTGATATCTTTATTCATGGGGTTGTCCAATAAATTCTAAAAGGCAGCCGGTTCCGAAAAAGTTAATCCCGAGCAGCGTGGGGCACGTGAGGGGGGGTAAGGAGGAACGGGAAAGCAGTAAAAAAAGGAGAGAGGGAGAGAGGAGAGAAAAAAAAAAGAGAAAAAAAATTATATATATAATTGTCTCTGTATACAACACAGCAAAAAAAAAAAGTAACAGTGAAAGTATCCTTCCTACTGAGCGTTTATGCTTGATTGTTCTTTTAACTGCCTGATAAAAGAAAAAATCATATACAGCCATGATCTACTAGTTTTTTTTCCGCCTCTGCTGCTGTATCGAAGAAAAAAGTTTGTCCTTCCAAAAACAATTTAATTCTGGCCGGGTAAATAACTGTGGCCTACCACCCTGCTCTAAGCATTCTGCCACAGACTGGAGAGAGTTCCCTCCTCTTCCTGGAGGTCTCAATAGAGAAGTCCTGGAATAGGAGAATTTTTTTGCCTTCATAGAAAATGGGTTGATTTTTGCGATAATATTGTAGATAAGTCATTTTATCCTGGAAATTCAAGAATTTTGCAATGATTGGCCTTGGATTAGTTAAATTGGTAGAGTTTTCTGTTACTCTCCCCAGTCTGTGGACTCTTTCAATCAGAGCAGGAGGCAGATCTTCTGGGAGTTTTAACAAAAGGGGTAAGGTATGGGTCATAACCTTCATAAGGTCTTCCTGTTTAGAAGGATCTGGAAAGCCAATGACTTTTAAATTGTTCCTTCTTGACCTATTTTCTAGGTCGTCTATCTTTGCCTGTAGTTTGAAGATCTCACTCTGGTTACTCTCTATTCTGGGTATATAGGAGTCTGTAGTGTCTTCTAGCTCTGAGATGCGTTCTTCTGCTTCCTGTAATCTTTTGGAATATTGTCTGATCTCTATTGTTAATGAGGTTATTTCTTGCTTAATTTCATTCTTCAAGCTGTCAAATTTGGGAGATATGGCTTCTAAAATACTGTTTACTAGAGCTTGATTATCTTGTGGGGTCGTAGACTTTAGGGGTTTTGATGAAGTAGTTTCCTCAATACTTTCAACTGGAGCTTCGGAGGGAATTTTATTTCTGCGTTCCCTATTTTTCGACGCCATGCCTGGATTGTGCTTCGAGGTGAATAAGGGGGAAGTGACAAATTTATCCATAAAAGAGAAAAGAAGTGATCATGTAGTAGTGATATATCGAGAGATTCTCGAGTGAGGGAAAAAAAAAAAAAAAAAAGGGTGTTGCCGTGCTGTTCTTTAAAGATTGGGAGGTGGTATGTGAGGTATGTGTCACTGTTCTATGAAAAGTGCGGGAGAAAAACAAAAAAAAAGGAAGTGCTAGAAAGACCAGGAGATGGTGACGATTTAAGGATGGTTAATACCGTTGCAGAAATGCCTATCCTATAGATGTTTGCTCTACTACTGGTATTGGAAGGATTTAGAGTATATTGTTTTTATATGTTATCCCTAACCAATGTGTCTATTTATGTATCTGTGATATTTACACTTAAGCTTTATAAGAAAGTCTTATTTCTGCCAAATCCCCAACTGAATATAACACTTTAGATTATTTTATGTCTGCGATCGTGTATAGAAAATGTGAGGGTACCAGATTAGTTCTCCAAATCACAAGAGTGTTATTAATTTATAGTGATCTTTGTAACAAAACAATTCTTCAGTGCATTAATTACTGATCTCTGGAATTTTTTACCTTGTGTTTATATCTAACCTCTAGTACCAAGAAGAGAGAATCCGAATTAATATTATAAGAAACAAACACCTGGTTATTCAATTTTTTAGCACTGAATTGAATTGTAAATTTCTATGAAGATAATGATCTGCTTCCCAAGTGGCCACAATCTCATCAGTTATAACAAACTCTAGATATCGTTTATTCTTACTGAGTTATAAACTTTACCCATTAATTCCTCTTGGAATGCACCTGTGGATCTATTATTCAGTATAAAGATTCCAGAGCGTTTCAATTTATGTGGAGATAATAAATGTTTCAACTCTGTCACCATTTAGTTGCAGTATCATAAAAAACTTACAGACTGCACAATCCTTTCACTATAACCACCTCAGAAGATAAGGTACATCCCTTCCAAATCTTTCTGTGGTCAATCCCCTAACTTTCCTTAAGTATGGCTACCTGGTTTGTACTCTGTCTTTAAACCTGTACCTTAAGGGCTTAACCGCTTCCCTTACTTTACTTAAATAAAGAGACCTCTTTAAACCTAAGGAGGTTGCCAGTATTGTTAGTACCCAGGTATTCTTGTGAAACACAGTTATCATATGCAATTAATTATAACTAGCATATATACACAATGGAAAAAAAAAGGAGAAATCAGTTAGTTTCAGAGCTCCAAATTGTCAAGAAGGAGGAATATGAAGCATATAAAGCAACCAATTTATGAGTTTGAAGCACTCTCACGAAATACATGTAGTTCTTGTCTTTTTTTTTTATTCTTTCCTTTTCTCCTCCTATATATTTGAGTCTATGTCTTCTCAGAGGTTATTACTTGGTGAATAGTATTCCACCTCTAAGTGGGGTATTAATTGTGGCTTTTTTTTTGTACCCCTTTTCTACCTCCTCTTTTTAATAATATTAGCTTTGTAGATCCCATCAGCCAGCCTTCACTTATACAGGCTCAAGTGGTTACTAGCTTTGGTAGCTCCCTTTTTAACAGTTCAGCAGAAAAAGGAAGAAAAAAAAGAAAAAAGTCCAGTTTTACCCTGCACTCACCCTCCATCGGCAGTAGGTCTCTGTTGCGATGAGAGTCGGTGCGGTGCCTCTTCCGTGTGAAGCTTCTCTGGACCGATAAATGACTGGCTTTGGAAGAAAAACACTGCCCTGGATTTCAAGCCTCCTCCCGGTCCGCTCAAATATTTGTACTGCCGCCGCGACCAGACAGTCGACCAGACCAATGCTCCTGCTGCCCGGACAGGAGAGAATAGGAGGGACTCCGGTTGCGGCTCCAGGGGGTAGCTCTCTGCCTGTCTCCCACACGCAGCACCAGTGGGTGGTGAGAACAGGCCAGCTTCCAGGCTTCCGTAGCAAGCACCGCTAAGGGGAAGTGCCAGTGTAGTCGCGATCAGCTGTTCCTCGTCACTCCTTCACGCCAACACAGCAAAGGCACGGCAGCGAGAGGTCCTCCTCAGATGCAGATTCACAGGGGTGTCACACAGCGCCAACACCTCCCCACTCGCAGCATCGGTGGTTAGGGAGGGCGCAAGCAGCGGTGAGTTTTTCGGCTGAAACTTATTACTGCGATGCAATATACTCAAGAGCAGTGTTTTGTGATTTGTTTGGTTTTCCTTTCAGGGTGAGTGCGGGCTCAGCTCAGTATTATCCACCGTTACTTTAACACAGTTAAACCTGGCTATCCACCCCTCTCTCCTGAGCAGCAGGAGGGGGGGAGAGGTATGGATGAAACTTTTACCCTTTCAAGGAGCTTGTGTATTTAGCCAGCAAAGTCCAGCTCCGGGTAACATAAGATCTTATTCAGCGCAGCTGGAACCAAGCGCTGTGGAGGGGAATACCAGGATGTAAGCCGTAACTGGCTGCAGAACCACGTCCTTCTCTTCCTTAGAGTGGGGTGAGCTCTTGGCGTGAACAACCGCCTCTGGAGCAAACTGCAGGGGATCGGAGCCAGTTCATACATTGACTCCTCCTCTTCCCTCGTGACCCAAAATCTTTGATGTTAAAACCCAACCGGCACAATGACTTGTTAAGAACCGCCCTAAATTGGAATTGCAACAATGGCATACCATCAACGTGAACCAACAACGAACCCCCCATAACAGGGCGAACCCGAAAATACTCAAGCAAACAACACCAAGGGCATACTTCTAAACCACTGGGAAAACGAACCACCATTCTACCTTTTCCTAGCTGATCAGTCTTACTCCTCCTCAAAAATATCTCCACCTTGAAATCAAACAAGGCCACATCCTAAAAGGCAAACCCCCCATAGAAGTCAAATTTTTACTAACCAACTCCAAAATTCGAAAGGCTCCAAAGAAACACCACCCACTCGGACACGAGCAACCCTCCTCGTCCACATGGGGGGCCAATTCCCGGAACCGCTGCCACTGAAAGCGAGAGAGAGAGTCTGCTATAGAATTACAGACACCAGGAATATGTTTGGCCTTAAGGCAAACATTAATTCGCAAACATTTCAGGTCAAGCAAACGCAACAATCGCAACACAGGCAAAGATGTAGCCGTCAATGTATTTAAGGCGTACACAACTCCTATATTATCTGAAGAAAACACAACTGCCCGATCCCTCAAATCTCCCTCCCAGACAAACAGGGCAACCACAATAGGGAACAACTCCAAAAACACCAAGTTCTTCACCAAACCCAAGGAAAACCATTCCTCTGGCCACTGGGCTGCACACCATCTGCCCATGAAATAAGCCCCAAAACCGCAACTACCTGACAAATCAGTACAAAATGATGCGGCTTCACCACACCAGCGGTTGCCAATGATAATCTCCTGCAGAAAACGGGCCCACCATTCTACCCAACTCAATCTCTTTCATCAGTTTGTCAATAACTACCCCTGGACACAAGCGAGCCAACTTTAAATTACCCCTAATATCCCCACAACCCCCTTGCAACGGAATCACAAAGCCAAACTGAAAAACATGAAATAGTAAAGCTGTTCTATCAAAACAACCCCAAACCCTAGCATACAGGGTGAGCCAAGACTCCATCGCATCGAGTCTCACCTGAGTCGCCCCCTTTTTCAGGCGCATCCCCCACCCCACTTGGTTTACCTTTTTCGGAAACACTTTGCATAGGGATGTGAACCCAGCATCCCGAGCACTCATGCTTAAACTTGCACGCGGCTCCCCACTTGCAAAACTTTTCATTTTAGGCAAAGCAACAGCCCTTCCTGACCGTGGCAGGGGACGTTGGGTGGAAGAAGATCCTCTGATCCTCCTCCTGATCGAAAGGACTGGGAAGCTCTTAAAGGCGTCATTATTTTGAGCCACAACCCCATGTCACGGTCGTCCCACCGCATTTCTGGTTTGACTGACAAACGCTGCCTGAACTGCTCATCGTACGACCACCAAGCCATTTCCCCATATGTCCGCTGAGCAGAAGACACCTTATCAAGGTAACAAAAAAGCGCCGAACCCTGATCAGGAAACCTACCAGTAAATACACTAGCATATATTAAAAATGCCTGGAACCAGTTAGAAAAAGTTTTCGGCAACTTCCGATAATGCTTTTTTCTCTCCTCCTTCTTGGCCACGTCTTTCTTAGAGTCCTCGGGGATCTCAAAAGAGATCAAGCAGAAGAAGAGAGAACAATTCAATAAACTCCCTCTTATATATCTTTTCCCTCACCTCAGAGGTCAAATGCATCCCTAACGGCCCAATGGAACAGAGACAAGACCGAGACATTGCTGTATCAGCCACTCTCAATTCAGCTCCCTCACCCTGTTTAGAGCCTGCCCCGGGAGCCACCCCTGAAGACCCAGGGGTCTGTGCCACAACCGGGACGATACCCTCCTTAACACCAGGGCACGCCACACTGCTGCCCTCAACCCTCCCTAAAACTGGTACGCCCGCCGCACTGTCAACAGAGACCCAGGCTCTCTCCACAGCAGCCCCTTGAACAGGGACACATCCTTCCAATTTCGCTAACAAATCCTTCAGTCCCGCAACTACTCTCCCTGTCACTGAGTCACTGTCCACACTCCTGACACCACTCAATAGTACATCACTCCCCCTCACATTCAACAACCCTGTCTCACCTGCTGAAGTGCTCTCTGCATTCTGGATGCCTGAAGGACTGTTGAAAGTCGCCTGGAGCCCACCGATGCGTTGCTCCGTAGCCTCTCGCCCACCTCCTGTAGACGTGGCAGCCGGCCATCCCTGCTGTGCCAACTGCTGTGTTTGTTCCTGAAAAACAGTAGACCGTGAATATATATCCAGGGGAGGAAAAGTTCTGCTACCCCGTCCCTCTCTTTGCTGGTTGGTACCCCTAGCCGTACTAACTCCCCTACCCCTCTTGGGAGCTCCCCCACCCTCACCTCCAGGCCAAGCAACATCCACGACCGGCCGTCATCTAGACCCATCCCTAGGTACAACTCCATATCCTGCAGGCCTATTTGGCCGACCCTTACCACCTGTACCACCCTGAGTGGCCGCCGTATACACCTGGGCCCCACTCTGCTCCCTGGCCAACTCTAAAACCCTGCCTGTGACACCACACCTCACCTGTCTGCTTCCAACAGGCCAAACCTCATGTTGTGTACCGTCATCAGGCTCCAGACGAATAGAGTCCATCCAGGAGCCGTGCAAGCCAGAGAAGTCCTCCTCAAGGCTGTCGAAGACATCCGCCCTCACAGATGGACCAGGCTGAGGCACTGGCCATTGTCCAGATGGGCTATGCTCTGCAAGAGAAAAACTAACATGTGAGCCACATATCTCAACATCCTCTCCGACCCTGGAAGAAACTGTGCCCCCCGTAGGATGGCGAACAGACCCAGACCTAGGATCCACAAGGGGATTCTCAGCTGAAACCCCCAAAACGGCTAACATGTTTACTGGAGGACCCAGGGGAGGGAAGAACACACTCCTCATCAGAGGAGTTCAAAAATAAATCCACTTCCCCAGGGCCCAGCTCAAACTCTTCACATTCCTCCCCAGACCCATACTCCAAATCAACAAGCCCACCCTGGGGCCTAACTACCCCACTAACTTCACCCACACCTAACTGACTAGAACCAATGGGCCTGATCTGGGAGTCACCTAAAACCAAATTACCCTGACTTTCTTTGGGCCCACTGACTACAGATCCTGCTGGGGCCCGCCCTTCCTCCTCCTCACTGTTGTCTCAACATGAGAGCCTGTTTCTGATATTCTTCTTGCAAGAACTGCAGCAAAGTTTCCCTGGCTCGAGTCAGTCGAGCCAGTTCGACTTCGTCATGCGGGTTCGCCTTGTGTAGAAGTTCTGAGTTTTCAATTTGGGACAAAAGAGCGGTATAACGCTCTTTTCGCAGTCTTTTAAGCCTTGCTTTCCGCTTAATCAATAGGCCTCTGATAGTGCACTTGTGTGCCTCCCAGATGGTGGTATCTTTCATTTGGTCGTCAGAGTTGATGCAGAAGAATTCAATCAGGGATTTCCGGATGTCAGAGTTGAATACCGGATCATCCAGTAACGTGTCCTCTAGTCTCCACATAAAGGGAGTAAGTGGGGCACTGGGCCATTGTATAGAACATCCCACTGGAGCATGATCTGACCAGGTGATGGCAGAGATATTACTGCTTTTAGTGATTATTAAGCCCGTTGAGTCAGTGAACAGGTAATCGATTCTAGAATACTTTCTATGTGGGTGCGAATAGAAAGTATAATTTTTATCAAGAGGGTGGTGTGTGCGCCATATGTCATGAACCGCGATCTGCGCTAATGAAGCTGCCATGCGCTTCAGGGTTTTCTGAGGGGCGCTGGAGATGCCATTGGAGGTGTCAAGAGAGGGATCGAGGGGGGCATTGAGGTCCCCCCCCAAGAAGAGAACACCTATCTGGTTCTCAAGGATTTTGCGGGTAACCTTCTGTAAGAAGAGGTGCTGGGACACATTGGGGCTGTATACATTTGCAAGTGTTATTGGCCTCCCAAATAAGGAGCCGGTGAGTATTGGAAACCTGCCTTCTGGGTCCCTGTGGGCTTGCGACAATTGAAAGGGCGTTTTCTCGCTAAAGAGTATACCTACCCCGTTTTTTTTCACTGGGCCGGATGCAAAGTATGCCATTGGATAATGGCGGTTGAACCATCTTGGTTCACATGTAGCCGAGAAGTGGGTCTCTTGAAGAAATATTATATCTCCACCCATTCTTTGCATGTCTTTTAATACAATGGAGCGTTTATTAGGGCTATTGAGTCCCTTTGTGTTTATAGAGATAAGCTCAATTGGATGTGACCTGTGTCTCATCCGTTGAGGCGCCATTTTGGTCCGGGGGCCGAGGGGGAGTCAGTGGGGTTCTCACAAGGGATGAGTAGAGGGAGAGAGGAGAAAGAAAAAAAAAAAAAAAAAAAAAAAGGAGGGGAGGGGAGGGCGAAAGATAAAAGAGTTCTGTGTGTGCTAAGGAGGGGGTCTGGGAGTGGGAAGGGGGAAAGTTAAGTGTAAGAGAGGGGAGAGGAGAGAGAGGAAGAAGAGAGAAACAAAACAAACTATGGGAGAGACAAGAGAGGGAGAAAGAAAGTGTCCTCTTAAGAGAAGGACAAGTTTAGTAGCAAATTGTGTTATACACAAATAAATCAATGCAATTAAACTGTAGTTATAACAATAAACAAAACGGTTCTGTTAGAACAATAAACAATCTCAACTACTTTGTCAAGCAGGGGTAGTTGTCCCTGTATGAATTGCATTATATATAACTTAGTAATATAATCTTTGTAACTCAGAATGATCCGTGTTAACTAACTGTGGAACTCAGGCGATCCCCTATAAATTTTAGGGCCGGGACAGAGGGCCTTGAATGTTATAGCGCTCCAGCTCTCAGGTATAAGTATGTCCTATGATAAATATTTAACAGTGAGATCTATACCCCGCTTCTCCTACGCAACAAAATCTGATTATGCGGCATTACATAAAATTAAGGCTGTGGATGGGTAGCCCCCCCTTTTCATTCTCTCTTGGTACCTGGTGAGTTAGTCTCATCTTAGTCAGTAGAGCAATGTTCCCAGCCTGGATGAAGCCTATTGTTACGTAGTGGGATATATGCATTCTGCCAACCATTCCCCCTGGGTAGTAAAGGGTTTAAGTTAACGGCATGTCACACCACCGTCTGCTAGGGTCAGGAGTAATATCAGATGGTTGATTTATGTAGAATGTATTGCTAGGGAATTCTAAGAGGGCACTCAAGCCTAGTGTCGCAAATGAGCGACCCTTATTCTGTCAATACTTCTAATGGGTTAGGCTCCCCTTTATGTTGTGGGTTGTGTTTTCTTTTCTATGTGTGCCTAGCTAATAGCCTATCAAAGTGTACACACTGCATATCCTGGTACATCTGAGCATCATAAGACATTTACAAACAGTGATTTCTCTCATTCTCTGCTAGGACATATACCCTTTTTAGGGGGTAGATACATACAAAGTCTGCAATAAGGGGTAAGATGTATTAGCAAATAAGTGGGTACAACAGCTACACATATGCATAGTATATTAAGCTTTGGTATTCACAAGAACATACAACCTGAGGGTTCATCAGAAAGGTCCATTACTCTGTCCCGGTGGCAAAAAGAAGAGAAAAGAAAAAAAACAAAACCACAAAAAAAAAATAAAAAAAAAGAAGGTGTGGTCCGGGAACTAATAAGAGTCACTCTTGGGTTTACTGATTTTCTCTCTGTCTCCCACCCTGATTATTCCGTGGGGCAGCTACTTCATCCAGAAGAGGACCAATATCAAGGCCAAGTGCTTGAGCAAATCCTGGAAGGTCCTCCGGGGTTCCGAGGATGTGAGTAGAGTTGTCTTTGGTTGCTATAAGACAGGTGGGGAACCCCCACCGGTAAGGAATCCTTCGCTCTCTCAGTGCCATAGTGATGTGTCGCAAGTCTCTCCTCTTCTGTAGTGTTGTGGGGCAAAGATCTGAATACACCTGGATCTCTGTTCCCCTGAAAGTGATGGGGTGTTTAGTTCTGGCCAGTTTTAGGACCTCTTCTTTGTCTCTGAAGGAGAGAATTTTCAGTATAACATCTCTTGGTGGTGCTCTATTCGGGGGTTTTGGGCGTAAGGCCCTGTGGGCTCTCTCTATCTGCAACTCTTGCGCAGAGTCGTTGCCTTTGAGGTATCTGACAAAATCCTGGATAAATTGTAGTAAAGCAGGCGGGTCTACAGACTCGGGGATGCCCCTCAACCGCAGGTTGTTCCTCCTGCTCCGATTTTCAAGGTCCTCGACACGATCCATTAGGGCCCGTACATTGCCCTCTTGAGCCTGTAGGAGATTGGACTGTTGTTGCACGTCTGTGTTTAGAGTTTCCTGTTTCTCCTCAACCTGAGTTACGCGACTATCAACAGCCATAATATTTTTTTTAAGTTCCCCGAACATGTTCTTAAAGTCCTGCATAGCATTCTTTATATCATCTTTAGATGAAAGGTGAGTGATGTCGCTCTTTGTGAGATAGTGATGCATTGGTGTGCTGAGGTCTTGATCTTGCATATGAACTGAAATAGACGGCTCCACTGCTGCATGTATGGTTTTATTGGGGGGCAGGGCTGTGTCTGCTGAGATCAAATAGTTTTCCATATTAGAGGATTGTGTGCTTTTTTGTGGTTTGAGGTTCCTTCTACTGGCCATAATCGATTGTTATAATAATCCCCAATGTTCACCTATATACACTAGGTATCTACAAATCTGTCTGCTGTTTTTTATTCCTTTCTCTCCCCTTTTTGTTATATTTTTTCCTCTCCTCTTTTATGAAAAGGTTGCGGCCTGTTCTTGTGAGTGGACTCACGATGTATAGCCCCCTTCTCAAGGGTATGGATTGTAGAGTGGCTTAGTGAGGTAGTGGGTTTTGTAAAGCTGCACTAGAGTCTTCCCAGAGTGTTCTTGAGGGCAAGTGACCTGTGTCTGATTTAACCCCTCTGTGAGTCCTACTGCCCCTGTTATTCCCGGAACTCACCGGCCTCCTTGGTTGTCGCTCTCTGCTCCCGGTTCCCTCCGGAGTATATCTGTCAGGCTCTAGGGGGATGGGTACATCAGGTTGCAGCCTGCTCCTCAGAAGTGGTGTCCGTTTAGGGCCTTTATTTGCAGGGCTCTCGCCACCGGTATCTCCGGCGGGTTATGTGGATGTGGTCCCCACTCGGGCGCTGTGTTCCGTGGTGGGGCAGAGGGAGCCCTGTTTGGGGCCTCTGAAAGTCAGTCTCTCCTCAGCTCTGCCCGGAGCGGGTGAAGCCCGCGGCACTCCGTGTGCCGCCGCTAGGCCTCAGGGCCTCCTCTGCCTCTGTGTGTTAGTAGGCCACGTGGGTGCTGTCTGAGCGGTCGGGGGTGACTGCGGAGGTCACCGGCTCTTAGGTTGTTGGGAAGTCTGCTCACCCCGGTCTCCAATGTAGTGGATTGTAGGTCCGGAGCCCTGTAGCAGCTATTTAGCAGGTGCGTGCCTCTCCTGTGACCGGGAGATTCCCGGTCCTCTGCAAAATGTATGCATGTGCCTCACAAACGTCCCCAAGTAGTGTGTCGCAGGGTTCCAGGGATTATATTAGGGGTTGCCAAGTTTTTTAGGGATAAATAACCTATTTAATCATTCTGAGTTTAAGCAATTTCTACAAGGGACTACAGAGCTCTAAGGAATAGCAGCCATCTCAGTTCATGGCTAGGCTCCGCCCCCCCCAATTATCCTTTTTACCTGCTAGAGTGTATTAAATTGGTTGCAAGTAGCTCCTTTACCCCTCTTTTGGCATTTGAAATAGCTGATTTAGCTTGTGGTTTCCCAACCTATACTGAAAGTTTTGATACTGGAGTATATGCTATTGACAAGCCTAAGTAAACACAGCCAGCAGAAGAAGTTACACACTCAGTGGGATACAGGATAGTTAAGTAATAAAATGATAATTTTCCATTGTTCTCTCTATATATTGAGCCTTGGTGTTCCAGACAAATATAAGATAAGGAAGCAAGTCTGTGTATATAAAAGTGATAACATAATGAGATCTGATATTACCTTAAGTTCAACCCCTTGTAATAGGCTGTGGTTTCAAAGCACAAAACCAGCTACTTCATATACACAAATAAACCTGAAAATGCAATTTTTCAAATATTTTATACTCTGCAGTTGGTATAACAAGTCATTGCAAATACATTAATGGAAAAACAATTTTACAGTGTACTGTCCCTTTAAAGGACCAGTCAACACAGTAGATTTGCATAATCAACAAATGCAAGATAACAAGACAATGCAATAGCACTTAGTCTGAATTTCAAATGAGTAGCAGATTTTTTTTCTGACAATTTTAAAAGTTATGTCTTTTTCCACTTCCCCTGTACCATGTGACAGCCATCAGCCAATCACAAATGCATACACGTACCATGTGACAGCCATCAGCCATTCACAAATGCATACACGTACCATGTGACAGCCATCAGCCATTCACAAATGCATACACACTTATTCTTGCACATGCTCAGTAGGAGCTGGTGACTCAAAGATATTAAATATAAAAAGACTGTGCACATTTTGTTAATGGAAGTAAATTGGAAAGTTGTTTAAAATGGCATGCTCTATCTGAATAATGATAGTTTAATTTTGATTGAGTGTCCCTTTAATATCTGCTGGAGCATGCCTTAAAGCAAATAAGCAGCTGTGAAATACAATGCCTGTGTTTCTGATGCTAAGCACTTATAAGGGGGATGGATCAGACTACTCCAGACAGACTGGCTATGTAACTCATTTTGCTTATGTTTTAAAATTATTAAATAATTATTTTAAAGCAAACTATTTTTACCTAATTAACCTTTTTAGGATATGCACAGATCTCAACATGTTGTATGGCACTTTAAGGACCCAGGTGGGAAGAAACCCTGAAGCAGTCTTTAGCCTTTCACCATTTGGCTAAATGCTGTAACTATTTCTTTCAGTTTGCTCTTAATGTAGCTGTGTGCATGCAAGTAAATGTCATGTGTTATGTTTAAATATTAGTATCAGTATAATTTATATTTATTTATAAACCAGCAATCGGTACAAATAATTAGGATTCCGCAATATTATTAAATATTTTGAGCAATTCGGATAAATATGAAGAATTTTATTATTGTTATTATGATCAATTATTAATAGAGCACCTTTGTCGTGACTGTTTCATTTACTTATTTACGTATGTATTCACTCTTTATGCCAGAAAAGCTCTGTAAGATAAAATGCATACATTATGCATCACACCTAAAGCTATAAGGACATTTTGTTCTCATACTGTAAATACAATAAAATGTTTGTGTTGTGAAAACACGATGAGAGATGATGTCTATTGTGCATAAACGGATCAAAAAAGGTGAAATTAATTTTACAGTCGTACAAGATTACAAGATTAAATATTCATAGTATTCATGTACCATAGGGTTTCCCTGTCTAGAAAAAAAGGAACCTTTTTTTTTAGATGACAATGGGGATTTTTTAATTCAAAATCTAAATATTGGATTTAATTAAAATTAAATTGTTTTTCATTGCATGTTAGCTATTTTGCAAAAAGCTAACTTTACCCCATTCTGTACAATGAAGAAGTATTTAGTCAACTTCCGTAGCATTAAAAATGGTGTGTTAGTTAAAGGGACAGTCTACACTAAAACTGTTATTGTTTAAAAAGGATAGATAACGCCTTTACTATCCATTCCCCAGCTGTGCACAACCAACATTGTTAAATTAATATACTTTATAACATTTAAACCTCTAAATTTCTGTCTGTTCTAAGCCACTAAAGACAGTCTCTTATCACATGCTTTTTTTATTAGCTTTTCACAACAGGAGGCTGCTAGTTCGTGTGGGCCATATATATAACATTGTGTTCATGCCTGAGGAGTTATTTAAGAGTCAGCACAACACAGAACTAATTGGCTAAAATGCAAGTCAATATATAATAAATAAATAAAAAGTCATGTGATCAGGGGGGCTGTCAGAAGATTCTTAGATACAAGGTACTTACAGAGGTAAAAAGTGCTGGTTATGCAAAACTGGGGAATGGGTGGGATTATCTATTTTTTAAAACAATAAACATTATATTGAAGACTGTCCCTTTAATTCCCATACATTCATCTGCATTTAAATTCCTGTAAATTAATTTGCATGTAAATGCCCATTAAAAAGTGGTTGAAATACAATTAATAAATTGCACAGCTCAAACAAAAGCAGTTCCTGCATCTTTTTCAAAACTGTTTCTGTACTATTTTTGTACCAGCTTGGGTGCTTGCAATTGTATCCACTGCCTGTTGTTATTTTTAACAAACACCATAATCAATTATGAAATATCTGAATCACCTGTTGAGTCTTACAGTTTGGTTAAACAATATCACAGGATAAACTGAATAATTATACAATAGCTACTCCCTAGCAAATCCATCCTCTTTGTATTCATCCTGGAACTTATTTTAATGCACATGTGTTTAAAACCACTGAGTCACAAATGATGTCACCATTTCATATGTAAACCATCATTTTATGCATTAAAGTTTATTCTTACAGGTGTGAGTCCTAATACAGCTACTGTCTGTATTTGCTGCCGAGTTCAATAGTACCAAGGAATTACGATGAAAGGATTTATCATCTCTATTTTAGCACTGGCCCTATGCTTTGATTTGGGTAAGCAGATTATTTATCATTTACTTGTAATGATTGATTAAAGACTCTAATGTGCAATTTGTATGATTGTTCTGTAGGCTTTACTAGTTTATTTATTAAAGTCTCAAAATGTCTTATTTTTTACATGTTTTCTATAAGGAATGATCAATTAAATTGTTCTTACTATTTCACATGAAATAATTAAAAACCTTAATTTATTTTGCAAACTAATTGTTCGATTTCTAGACGTTTAAAAGGTAACTTTTGAGCTGTAATTTTGTTTGTTTTAGAAGTGGTCATTTGCCGGACAGAGAGAAAAGGGAAGGAGCAACAGAGTTGGACCATAATATCTACAAAATGCCCTACAAAAATGTAGATAGATGATAGATAGATAGAAAGATAGATGATAGATAGATAGATAGATAGATAGATAGATAGATAGATAGATAGATAGATAGACAGATGATAGATAGATAGAAAGAGAAATAGATAGAGTGAAAGATGATAGATAGAGAGAGATAGATAGATAAATAGATAGATAGATGATAGATAGATAGATAGATAGATAGATAGATAGATAGATAGATAGATAGAGAGATTGATAGAGAAGAAGATAGATAGATAGATAGATAGATAGATAGATAGATAGATAGATAGATAGATAGATAGATGATAGATATATAGATAGACTATTAGATTAATCCCAGCCGGATCCCAAAAGCTGAGTGCTAATCTCACACTAATAAACATGGGATATATAATTCAATACACTATTGACACTTATTATGGGCTATAAAGGTGTAAGTAAAAGTTGCCCAATTTACAAATAAGTTTGTGCTACTAATAAGAGCAGTAGTATTCAAACACACCATGCTGTGAATGAATTGTATATAAGGTCTGTGTTCCTTTATTTATATTCACAATAAAATAAACATTTTAAATCAAATTTTTGCATTCTGGTTAAATCATTTGTGATGTTTTCTATATTTTATATTAGACAAGGACCAAAACATTATACCAAAACTTATGTTACTAATCTAATGTCCCTAGAAGCACAGTGAGCGCCTTATTTTTTCTAGCCAAGAACCTAAGGAGTGGATAACAATCTTTTTGTGAAGCTTATCAAATATTTTATCTACAGAAATCTACCAATATACTTTAATGGTGAATCTTGTAGATAAATGAATATAAAACTATTCTAAAGGATTGTACCTATAAATGGCTTATTTTCCAAATGTTCTAGGGACATAAACCCTCTTATGTAAAATGTGCATTCCATTATTTTAATTTACTCTGCTCTGGGTTTTTAGTTGGTTTAAAATGTTTAGAATACACATATATATGAGAGATCCTGATTTGACCTGCAATTGAGTGTTAAAGGGATATAAAACCCAAAAATGTTATTTTGTGATTAGGAAAGGTCATACAATTTTTAAAAAGTTTCCAATTTATTTCTGTTATCAAATTTGCTTTGTCCTTATGGTATTCTTTGTTGAATAGATAACTAGGTAGCAGTGGCAGCTGGTGAATTTTGAAGATGGTGGGGCACTAGACCCCACCCCTTTAAAGGGAAAGTCTAGGCCAAAATAAACTTTCATGATTTAGATAGAGCATGTAATTTTAAACAATTTTCCAGTTTACTTTTATCACCAATTTTGCTTTGTTCTCTTGGTATTCTTAGTTGAAAGCTTAACCTAGGAGGTTCATATGCTAATTTCTTAGACCTTGAAGCCCACCTCTTTCAGATTGCATTTTAACAGTTTTTCACCACTAGAGGGTGTTCACATATTTCATATAGATAACACTGTGCTTGTGCACGTGAAGTAATCTGGGAGCAGGCACTCATTGGCTAGACTGCAAGTCTGTCAAAAGAACTGAAAAAAGGGGCAGTTTGCAGAGGCTTAGATACAAGATAATCTCAGAGGTTAAAAGTATATTATTATAACTGTGTTGGTTATGCAAAACTTGGAAATGGGCAATAAAGGGATCATCTATCTTTTAAAACAATAAAAATTCTGGTGTAGACTGTCCCTTTAAATAAAGCTCCACCCACCAGATGGCTCTGCCATATATATATACAGGTGGCCCTCGTTTTACAACGGTTCAATTTACACCGTTTCAGAATAACAACCTTTTTTTTCAGTCATGTGACTGCTATTGAAAAGCATTGAGAAGCAGTTAATTTATTAAAATAGCCAGTAGGTGGAGCTGTCCGCTTGTGCTGAAACAAAGCCAAGCTAGCTGAAATGAATCAGTTTAACCAGACCTGAGCTATCAAGCAGATTTCAAATGAACAAGATCTTTCTGTCTATAAATCAGTCCAGATTGGAATGCATAGAAATAACTGTTTGCAGAAAAATGCAAGTGAAGTCTGTGTTGTCTGATTATTTTATTAGGTTTATAATGCTGTTTAGCATTTAAAGTCTTCATTTCAAAGCTTTAAAAATAATGTATTAGGTGTTACTTATGACTATTTTGAGAGGAGCCTGGAACCTATCTCCCTCACTTCCCATTGACTTACATTATAAACTGGGTTTCAATTTACAACGGTTTCGATTTACAACCATTCCTTCTGGAACCTAACCCCGGCGTAAACTGAGGGCTACCTGTATATATATATATATATATATATATATATATATATATATATATATATATATATATATATATACACACACATACACATATATATATACATGTATATGTGTATATATATATATACACACATACATACAAAGATATATATATATATATATATATATATATATACACACACATATATATATATATATATATATATATATATACACACACGCACATACATATATATATATATATATATATATATATATATATATATATATATATATATATATATATGTATATATATATATATATTTTTTTTATCATCATCATGTGCAAACACTATCTTTGTACATTTTAAACACAAACTCCCAATCCACTAATCTTTATACACATTTTCCTTCCTGTATAAAAAACACACAACAGGAGCCTCTCATGACAGGCAGTATTATTCAGCAATCTCACAATGAACGGAGCGTTTATTTTGCTTGCTTGCATACCAGGAATACCAGTCAAAGTTGCAATGGTATTCCTGGTATGCAGGCAAGCACAACAGAAGCTCCGTCCACTGTTCTGAGTATAACTGCCTGTCATAATGATAAGCAATGCCAGAGAGAGATAAGGTGGACTGTGCACTGTGGATGAATGAGGAGGAGGAGGGAGGGCTGTGTGTTAACAAAAGGCAGACACAGCTACTGCTTAAAGGACCAGTAAACACAGCAGATTTGCATAATCAACAAATGCAAGATAACAAGACAATACAAAAGCATTTACTCTGAATTTCAAATGAGTAGTAGATTCTTTTCTAACACATTTTAAAGTACCCTGTACCATGTGATAGCAATCAGCCAAACACAAATGCATATACGTATAGTCTGAGTTCTTGCACATGCTCAGTAGGAGCTGGTGACTCAAAAAAAGTGTAAATATAAAAGACTGTGCACATTTTTTTTAATGGAAGTAAATTGGAAAGTTGTTTAAAATTACATGCTGTATCTGAATCATGACAATTTAATAAAACCTGAGTGTCCCTTTAAAGGGAACCACAACACCTGATTCAAATGTTCTAAACTAACTTGTTGTAATTGTACAAAATAAACTATCAATTATTTATGCTGTATTTTCATCCTTTCATTATGCTGCAGAAAAACAGCTTAATAATCTCAAGTTTAATCAGCAGCCTAGCATTTGCTATGTCTGCTCCCATATTGTAACGCACGTCTTCAGTAATAGTAGGTCACATGACTCACACGGCACCTTCAATTTCTAACACTGAGGAAGCAAAATGAGGACTGCAGTTTCAAAGACGAACGGCTTCAGACACTGCTATATTTATCAATAGCAAGAGCAGGGAAGGAAGCAGAGAGGGGGAGGGAGACTCAGGGCTGTAAGTAACGTAGATAAATGCAGAATTATCTGGTTACAATTATATCTGCAGCAGGAGTTTGCTTTCTGTCTCCGGAGCCTTTCTTCCCCTGTTCATTCCTCTCCCCCTCCCACTTCCTTCCCTGCTCTTGGTATTTTTAATCTTAGCAATGACTGAAGCCGTTCTTAGAAGACACTGCAGTGATCCCTCTGCTTCCTCAGCGTTAGTAATAGAAAAAGGTGCCGTTTTAGTCACATGACCCACTGAGGTGCAAAGTACTTCCCAATATGGCAGCAGACATAGCAGATTGTAGGCTGCAGATCATCATTAAAATTATAAAGCTGTTTTCTGCAACAGAATGAAGACTGCATGCAGAATTGTAGTTTATTTTATGTTGCTTAATCAAAGAAAGTTAGTTAAAAACTTTTCAAGCAGGTGTTGTGGTTCCCTTTAAGATCAAGGAAATAGTTTAGTCTTGGTGACACCGTTATGACCCCTGATCACCGCCTACAGAAAACTAACAGCACAACTTCAGCAAGGCTTATGTATTATTGAAGTCAGGAGGCAGTATTCCTATTTGTTCTTGTTCAGTAGGGGGGAGGGAAAACACAGCAGAAGAACCACTAAATGTCTGTAACATTAGGTCACCGGACCGTCACCCAGATAACCGGCTTACATGACCTGACACTGCAGTGCTAGCAAAGTAGTCAGCGCTGCTGTAACACACTGAACTGGGCTGTAAGCAGAGTAGCAGACAGAGGCACATACGACAATGTGTTTGATTCTCAAAATGTACTTCCTGTACACTCAAAAAATAAATGAGCTAGCAATTTCGGACGGGCTGCAGGAAGTACATTTTGAGAATCAAACACATTGTCCTATTTGCCTCTGTCTGCGACTCTGCTTACAGCCCAGTTCAGTGTGTAACAGCAGCGCTGACTACTTCGCTAGCCTAGCAGTGTCAGGGAAGGCATAGGAAGGCTTACATTGATGTTGTACTAGTGACTGTGAACCAAACACCTGCCCACCCTGCAAACTAACTCATGCCGCTCTGCTAGTTAGTGCTAAATACCAATCCAATCTCGCTCTGCTAAATGCCCCTGCCGCAGCATCCCACTGTGCTAAATACATCTCGCTAGATCCTGGCTTTCAAAGCAATAAGCAAATGCAAATTTTAACCCCTGGGAAAGTTCCTGATAACCCAGCCATAGTGGCTCTGAAGTCCGCATCCATGCCTCACTAATTGTTGTTAGCAACAGCAACTGAAGGACCTGTGCAAAAGTAGCCTGACATGCCGTAGGTACTCACTTAGTTCCTGTTCCTCCTTCATTGCAGGGATTCAGTCTGAGTTGCTGGCTGCGCTATTACTGCATGCTGCCTTGATCAGGTGGTCCCCGGTTACATCTGAGAGTGAGAAAACACTGTGTAGCACCACACCCATAGTCTGTCAGCAAATGGGAGGTTAGAATCAGTTTTTTTTTTAGGATGTCTGGGCCTAAACGGCCAAATAGAAACTTAATAGAGGCAGACTAAGCATGCCCAGAAGTGCTCTCAGGCAGGGCAAACATTAAAAACACCTTTAGATCTTAAGAAAATTTTATAAAATGTGTTTTTCTATAAGATTTTTTTAATTATTTTAAATCAAACCCCCCCCCCATCTCCTGGAAAAAAATAGTATCCTGAGAAAAAAATTGTAATCTCAGGCTCACATTTAACTGGAGGGGCATTGTCCCACTTGCCCCTATAGAGGAGCCTCCACTGCTAGGTAGGTGTCTGGAGCACTACATGGCAGGAAATAGTGCTATCATCGAGAAGGGTCTGGCTGCAGACTGGAGCTCCACAGGAAACACGTGACCTCCACTCAAAGCTTTTTTTTTTTTGCTTTTTTTTAAATCAACTTTAATGTAACAAACAACCTATAGACAATCATTCTAAAAACTAAACATTTTGCAGCTTTTTTGCACTTAATGTTCACTCACAGTGGTTTATGCTGATTTTCATTTATAAGGTAACCACTGTGAGTGAACAGTAAGTACAAAAAGCTGCAAAATGTACAAGGCTGAAGTTGTCTTCTTATTTAGTCAGCTTCTTATTCTGCAACTGATGAACAAAACACGTTCCAAAAACCTAATCAAACTTACATTTTATAAAAAAAAACATCTTATATTGCAATAAACAGATAGCAATGCAAACAGCATAATTTTGATTATCTTTTGAACTAGCCGATAAGCCTTCCCAGAGGGCAGTCTATGTTTAAAAACTACAACCCCCCCAAGCGGTCTCGTTTATTCAACATGACAACAGGTAATCTACTGTTAACTGGGATGGCAACGTATTGAGTCACTGGTCTACTCAAGTTAAACAAGAGTTCAAGGCCCCGACCAGAATGTGCTACAGAGCCCTCAGAGCTCCGCCCACTGCAATGGCACTCAGGGACTTGCAGGGAGCTCACATGTCCTTGCTTACTCGAGAAGGACACCATAGGCCACACCTTGAGTTCATAGGCCCTTCCTTTCAGCGTTGTCATCACTCCACCCCGTTATTTGCTGTTAGGTGTAACCCGGGGCCAAGACCTCCTGCCACAAGAGGCACCATGACAAAATGACTCTTGCCACCAACCCCTGAATGCAATCACTACCACCTTAAAGGTGTGCCGCCAGAGCGAGTCTTAAATTATTTAAAAACAAATCCATACCAACATTGTTCAGATGAACTCCGTCAGGTCTAAATAAATTTTTGTGATTCGTTATATTGTCATGTCAAATCACAAAGCCGTTCGACTCACTAACAAATCTTCCCACCACACGATTCACTTTCTTGTGTACTCTGTAAGCTGCCCCTAAGGAAGACGTGTGCCTCCAATAAAGATGTGCAACTACATTGGACCACCCTATCCTTACCCCTGGGACCCAGGCTCTAAGCCAAGCTATATTCGACTGCATCATTTTCATCAGCACCAGAGCAGGAAGCCCCTAAATCGTTCCCACCCAGATGTAACACTTCAATATGTGAGACACCCCATCTCCTATGCTCCTCCTGTAGTAGGGAAGGGAGATCCTTCTAGCCAAGTCCCCTCCTACCCAACCATCTCAGTGATGCCCTTACGGGAGAAAAACCCAGGTTTTGCCCCATGGAGGAATGAAGTGCTCTTATAGAGGCCCAGTGGATTTACGAATCTCCCACCATGCTCACTCGAACCACTCTGGAACTGCCTGAAATAAAGACACATAAATTAGTTTCGTACAACAAACTGTGTCCCCAACCACTATTACAATAGCTAAACACTACCACAGCCCGTATTGAGAAAGAGGCCTAATATACAACTTAAATTTGTTAGATCTCCATCTTCCCAACCTGCAAATGTTGTCCCCCGAAGCCCCGCCAGCTGCCGCAGTTAAATTAAAAATGAGACAATGATGTTCCGTCTTCATGCACAAAAAATTGAATGCTCCCTGCCGTTCGAACCTTGAGATATTCTGACAACAATTTCACAGTACAGCACTCCTTTGTGGACTGCGCGCACAGCGATAGCTAAGTCCCCTGTGCTTCCTGGTCGACTTTGGACCTAAGTACAAACAACATCACAACCTTGTCATACAATCTTACGTGGCTGAACTGCATGCCTCTCCCCGTGCTGGCTTTAGAACGAGAAACTAATTCACCCACTCTTAGAGCCGCAAAAAATGCCACCATGAAAGCCGCTTTAAACAAAGAAACCTCGAAAATTCGACGTACAGACAGCAGACAAGAACTGTAGCAGCTTTTGCAACCTCTCGAACTTGATAGGTTCCCTGTGGGCAACCTTCTTAATCTCTACACGTTCCCAGCCATGCAAGTTTGGCGTACCAAAAAGGAACGAGCAGCGTTTGCCAAACCCACCGTTCAGTTGAAAAACCCCAGTGCCGCAAGTCTGCTCTGTACTGCCCCTTTCTTCATCTCCCTGGCTCTCAAGAATGTGAGGCATTCCAACACCATTACCTGACCTACGGCAAATAGATTACCCTCTTGCAAATGACAGAAAAGCTGCCACTCTTCCCAATGTCTTACGTATGTAGACCAGGCTTTTGGAGCCAGGGAAGCCTTTACCAAGTGCCAAATGGGACCCCAATCTCCGCCAGTTGCCAAAGGAAAGGAGGACAATTAAGCCCCTGCTCCTCTGCGCCCGGTGCAAGTTTCCTAAAGACCCCCAAGTGAAAGTAATTACATTTCCCCCCAACATGTGCTTCACCCTAAACTGAATATTCACCTATAAGTATCTGAGCACTAAAAACCTCAAATATCTGACTACCAATGTAGAGGAAGCTGACAAACTATTGATGGAATGCACAACACTCAAGTTGTCAGACTTACGTAACCTATCTGCCCAAAGCTCAACCGCTATCACAATGGGGAAGAGCTCCAGCAATGTCAAGTTTCGGGTAAAGCCACGAGAATGCCATGCCCCCGCACACCACTTGCCACTAAAGTATGCACCAAAGTCAATAGCTCCTGATGCATCAGTGAAAAACTCAAAGTCGTCATTAGACATATCCCCATTGTGCCAGAGTCACTCACCATTAAATTCTCTCAAGAATCTCTCCCAAACTGCTAGATCCTCCTCCCAAGACATCTTAATCTTAGCCCTTGGGTTCCTATGCCTTTGAAGAGGTGCCTGCAGTCGTCTATTGAAGTCCTGACCCATGGGAATCACCCTGCATGTGAAATTAAGCGAACCCAACAAGGATTGCAAATCCCTCAACAACAAAAACTGCGCGTCGGTTGCCATCCAAACTGCCGCCAACAGATTGCTTACCATGTCATCTGGTAAACAACAAAGCTGAGCTTCAATATCAATTTCAATTCCTAGGAATGTTAACCTTGTACAGGGGCTCTGTGCCTTGTTTTCTGCCAGTGGTACCCCAAATTTTTCCATCAAAATCTTAATTAACCTTGCACATTCCTCCAACTGTGCAGGCCCAACCAAACATCATCTAGGTAGTGCGCTTCAAATAGAGAGGAAGACAATGCACACCCCATAGGTAAGCACCGGTCAACAAAGTAACACCCCTCCACTTTACAGCCCATCAGCCGAAAGGCCAATGGGTGTAGAGGAAGCAGCCTAAAGGCTGACTCTATGTCCAGCTTGGCTAACAATGCACCCCTTCCTTGTCCCTGCACTATACCCACCACCAAATCGAACGATTGGTAATGTACCGAATGTACCGAACTTAGAGTGGGGTCTATCGTGTCATTAACAGACCTGCCCTTAGGGTAGGACAAATGTTTAATCAGGCGGAACTTACCAGATTCCTTTTTTGGCACAACTCCCAAGGGGGACACCACCAGATCAGGTAGCGGCATCTCATGGAATGATCTACTATCCTCCCCAAACTCACCTCTTTTACCAACTTTTCATGCACAACATCTGGGAACTGGTAAGCTGATTTTAGCTTCCTGTGCAAAGGGGAACCCAAAGCCGCCTGAAGTACCGGGATTACAAATCCAATCCTAAAACCAGATAAAAGCAGACAGGCCGCTTGCCGGTCCGGGTATAACAGCAACCATGGCTCAAGTACGTCTGACCTCAATGGCATGGGTGCCCTTACCTGTAACTGCTCCTTTAGGAGCAACTCTGTCACCGGACTGCTCCTTTTTTTTGGAGATGCACCATCGCTGCCACCTACCTACAATTATTAACCCCTAATCTCCCACCCCCAACGTCGCCGCTACTATAATAAAGTTATTAACCCCTAAACCTAAGTCTAACCCTAACCCTAACATCCCCCTAACTTAAATATAATTTAAGTTAAACAAACTAAATTTACTATCATTAAATAAATTATTCATATTTACTTACCTATAAAATAAACCCTAATATAGCTACAATATAACTAATAGTTACATTGTAGATATTTTAGGATTTATATTTATTTTACAGGCAACTTTGTATTTATTTTAACTAGGTACAATAGCTATTAAATAGTTATTAACTATTTAATAGCTACCTAGTTAAAATAATTACAAAATTACCTGTAAAATAAATATAAATCCTAAAATAGCTACAAAAAATAAAAAAAGATTACAAGAATTTTAAACTAATTACACCTACTCTAAGCCCCCTAAAAAAATAACAAAGCCCCCCAAAATAAAAAAATGCCCTACCCTATTCTAAAATAAATTAACCCCGCAAAAGGCCCTTTTAAGGGCTGGTAAGGTTTTTATGTATGTCTTTACATGTATACATATGTATTTATGTATGTCTTTACATGCATACATATGTATTTATGTGTGTCTTTATATGTGTACATATGTATTTATGTATGTCTTTATATGTGTACATATGTATTTATGTATGTATTTATAACAGTACATATGTATTTATGTATGTCTTTATAACAGTACATATGTATTTATGTATGTCTTTATATGTGTACATATGTATTTATGTATGTCTTTATAACAGTACATATGTATTTATAACAGTACATATGTATTTATGTATGTCTTTATATGTGTACATATGTATTTATGTATATCTTTATATGTGTACATATATAATATGTATATATATATATATATATATATATATATATATATATATATATATATATATATATATATATATATATATATATATATATATATAAATAATAATAATAATAATGCTGTGCATAAGCTATCCTAAAGCGGTTACTATATCTCTCTCTTTAAAGTAGATGAGTCCAATTGTTGGCCTTGCCTTGTTCTCTGTGAGACCTGCCACTGGTCTGTACATGTAAAGGGCTCAATGTATTTAACAGCGGATGCTGCTGGTAAATGAGCACCTGCTTTCTGCAATGTAAGAAGCAGGGGTCATCTGACAGCACATTCTTAGCCTCTTGATCATAAAACCTATTTGTTCAAGTTGATAGACAGGCCCTGCTCTGACACTAGTGGGGGGCTGTTGCACAAAGGTGGTGCACAAAGGCACGAGGACAGGTTTCCAAGTTGAGAACCTTGTCTATGTGCCCTTTAATGTATGGTACCATAGTGTACCTGCCTATTGTGCCCTGCTGATCTGTACCTGCATAGTGTGTCCTGCTGATCTGTACCTGCATATTGTGTCCTGCTGATCTGTACCAACATATTGTGTCCTGCGGACTGTACCTGCATATTGTGTCCTGCGGATCTGTACCTGCATATTGTGTCCTGCGGATCCGTAGCTGCATAGTGTGTCCTGAGGATCTGTACCTTCATAGTGTGTTGTGCTGATCTGTACCTGCATATTGTGCCCTGCTGATCTATACCTGCATAGTGTGCCCTGCTGCTCTATACCTGCATAGTGTGTTCTGCTGATCTATACATGCATAGTGTGTCTGCTAATCTGTTCCTGCATAGTGTGCCTGCTGATCTGCACCTGCATAGTGTATCCTGCTGATCTGCACCTGCATAGTGTATCCTGCTGATCTGCACCTGCATAGTGTGTCTTGCTGATTTATACCGGCACACTTTGTTCTGCTGATCTATACCTGCACACAGTGTTCTGCTGATCTATACCTGCATATTGTGCCCTTCTGATCTATACCTGCATAGTGTGTTCTGCTGATCTATACCTGTATACTGTGTTCTGCTGATCTATACCTGCATAGTGTGTCTGCAGATCTGTACCTTCATAATGTGCCTGCTAATCTTTACCTGCATATTGTGTCCTGCTGATCTGTACCTGCATAGTGTATCCTGCTGATCTGCACCTGCATAGTGTATCCTGCTGATCTGTACCTGCATAGTGTATCCTGCTGATCTATACCGGCATAGTGTGTCCTTCTGATCTATAGATGCATAGTGTGTCTTTCTGATTTATACCTGCATAGTCTGTCTGCTGATCTGTACCTGCATAGTGTGTCTGCTGATCTGTACCTGCATAGTGTGTCCTGCTGATCTATACTTGCATAGTGTGTTCTGCTGATCTGTACCTGCATATTGTGTCCTGCTGATCTGTACCTGCATATTGTGCCCTGCTGATCTATAACTGAATACTGTGTTCTGCTGATCTATAACTGCATACTCTGTTCTGCTGATCTATACCTGCATAGTGTGTCTGCTGATCTATACCTGCATAGTGTATCCTGCTGATCTGTACCTGCATATTGTGCCCTGCTGATCTATAACTGAATACTGTGTTCTGCTGATCTATAACTGCATACTCTGTTCTGCTGATCTATACCTGCATAGTGTGTCTGCTGATCTGTACCTGCATATTGTGTCCCGCTGACCTGCACCTGCATACTGTGTCCTGGTGATCTGCACCTGCATAGTGTGTTCTGCTGATCTGCACCTGCATAGTGTGTCCTGGTGATCTGCATCCGCATATTGTGTCACGATGACCTGCACCTGCATAGTGTGTCGGCTCTCCTGCACCTGCATATTGTGTCCTGCTGACTTGCAAAATGTGTCAGCTGGCCTGTACATAAATATTGTACTGCAGACTTATATCTGCATATTATGTCCTGCTAATCTATACCTGCATATTGTGTCCTGCTGATCTATACCTGCATACTGTGTTCTGCTGATCTATACCTGCATATTGTGTCCTGCTGATTTGTACCTGCATATTGTGTCCTGCTGATCTGTACCTGCATATTGTGTCCTGCGGACTGTACCTGCATATTGTGTCCTGTAAATCTGTACCTGCATATTGTGTCCTGCGGATCTGTAGCTGCATAGTGTGTCCTGCGGATCTGTACCTGCATAGTGTGTTGTGCTGATCTGTACCTGCATATTTTGCCCTGCTGATCTATACCTGCATAGTGTGCTCTGCTGATTTATACCTGCATAGTGTGTTCTGCTGATCTATACATGCATAGTGTGTCTGCTAATCTGTACCTGCATAGTGTGCCTGCTGATATGCACCTGCATAGTGTATCCTGCTGATCTGCACCTGCATAGTGTGTCTTGCTGATTTATACCGGCACACGTTGTTCTGCTGATCTATACCTGCACACTGTGTTCTGCTGATCTATACCTGCATATTGTGCCCTTCTGATCTATACCTGCATAGTGTGTTCTGCTGATCTATACCTGTATACTGTGCTCTGCTGATCTATACCTGAATAGTGTGTCTGCTGATCTGTACCTGCATAATGTGCCTGCAAATCTTTACCTGCATATTGTGTCCTGCTGATCTGTACATGCATAGTGTATCCTGCTGATCTGTACCTGCATAGTGTATCCTGCTGATCTATACCGGCATAGTGTGTCCTTCTGATCTATAGATGCATAGTGTGTCTTGCTGATTTATACCTGCATAGTGTGTCTGCTGATCTGTACCTGTATAGTGTGTCTGCTGATCTGTACCTGCATAGTGTGTCCTGCTGATCTATACCTGCATAGTGTGTTCTGCTGATCTGTACCTGCATATTGTGTCCTGCTGATCTATACCAGCATAGTGTGTCTGTTGATCTGTACCTGCATATTGTGTCCCGCTGACCTGCACCTGCATATTGTGTCCTGGTGATCTGCACCTGCATACTGTGTTCTGCTGATCTGCACCTGCATAGTGTGTCCTGGTGATCTGCATCCGCATATTGTGTCACGCTGACCTGCACCTGCATAGTTTGTCGGCTCTCCTGCACCTGCATATTGTGTCCTGCTGACTTGCAAAATGTGTCAGCTGGCCTGTACATAAATAGTGTACTGCAGACTTATATCTGCATATTGTGTCCTGCTAATCTATACCTGCATATTGTGTCCTGCTGATCTATACCTGCATACTGTGTCCTGCTGATCTATTCCTGCATATTGTGTCCTGCTAATCTATACCTGCATATTGTGTCCTGCTGATCTATATCTGCATACTGTGTTCTGCTGATCTATACCTGCATAGTGTGTCCTGTTGATCTATACCTGCATACTGTGTTCTGCTGATCTATACCTGCATAGTGGGTCCTGCTGATCTATACCTGAATATTGTGTCCTGCTGATCTGTACCTGCATAGTGTGTCCTGGTGATCTGCATCCGCATTTTGTGTCCCGCTGACCGGCACCTGCATAGTGTGTCGGCCCTCCTGCACCTGCATATTGTGTCCTGCTGACCTGCAAAATGTTTACTGCAGATCTATATCTGCAAATTGTGTCCTGCTAATCTATACCTGCATATTGTGTTCTGATGATCTATACCTGCATAGTGTGTCCTGTTGATCTATACCTGCATAGTGTGTCCTGCTGATCTATACCTGCATACTGTGTTCTGCTGATCTATACCTGCATATTGTGTCCTGCTGATCTATACCTGCATATTGTGTCCTGCTGATCTATACCTGCATATTGTGTCCTGCTGATCTATACCTGCATATTGTGTCCTGCTGATCTATACCTGCATTTTGTGTCCTGCTGATCTATACCTGCATATTGTGTCCTGCTGATCTATACCTGCATACTGTGTCCTGTTGATCTATACCTGCATACTGTGTTCTGCTGATCTATACCTGCATATTGTGTCCTGCTGATCTATACCTGCATACTGTGTCCTGCTGATCTATACCTGCATAGTGTGTCCTGTTGATCTATACCTGCATACTATATCCTGTTGATCTATACCTGCATACTGTGTCCTGTTGATCTATACCTGCATACTGTGTCCTGTTGATCTATACCTGCATACTGTGTTCTGCTGATCTATACCTGCATATTGTGTCCTGCTGATCTATACCTGCATACTGTGTCCTGCTGATCTATACCTGCATAGTGTGTCCTGTTGATCTATACCTGCATACTGTGTCCTGTTGATCTATACCTGCATACTGTGTTCTGCTGATCTATACCTGCATAGTGTGTCCTGTTGATCTATACCTGTAGTGTAGTGTAGTGTGTGCTGCAGACCCATACCTGCATATTGTGTCCTTCTTAGCATTACTTACATTCTATAAAATACTGCCCAGTACTCCATACTGTGTCCTGTAGCCTATACCTGCAAGGTCTGACCATCTGGCCCATACTTGCATACAGTATCATCCTGGGTCGTTCTAATGCACATAATGTATAAGCCTGGCTATAACTGACTGCAGTCTGACCTCATCTGTCACTGTCTTGCTGTACATATACCTTGTTATCACATAGCCATATACTGTATGTGCTAGATATTCAGTGCTATTAGATCTATACCTGCATAGTGTGTCTGCTGATCTATACCTGTGTATTGTGTCTGCTGATCTATACCTGCATATTGTGTCCTGCTGACCTGTACATGAATTGTGTGTCCGCTGGCCTGTACATGAATAGTGTGTCCGCTGGATCTATACCTGCATATTGTGTCCTGCTAATCTGCATAGTGTTTCTGCTGATCTGTACCTGCATTTTGTGTCCAGCTGATCTATACCTGCATATTGTGTCCTGCTAATCTGCATACTGTGTCTGCTGATCTGTACCTGCATATTATGTCCTGCCAACAGGGCCGGCCCTAGCCATTGCGGGGCCCAAGGCAAGATGACAAAATTGGGCCCTGTTTCTCTCCGCCCCAACCCCACCCAATCTTTGCCCCCAACCTGCCCCACAGCTTTTAAAATGAAAAAAAAAAAAAAACATTTAAGGTAATGCACAACATTATATATATATATATATATATATATATATATATATATATATATATATATATATATATATATATATATATATATATATATATATATGCATATATATACAGTGTATATATATATACAGTGTATATATATATATATATATATATATATATATATATATATATATATATATATATATATATATATATATATATATATATATATAAAACATAAATCCACTAATGTGGAGCACTATAACATTGTATATATTGCAATATACCATTTGTACTATTGGAACAACAGTTTATGTATATAATGAAGAGTTATGCTGACAATTAGGAACAGTTGAGTTGAACTGGGCCTTATTTTTATGTGTTTTCTTATGATAACAAGAATATTAGAGACGCCAGGGCCGGCCCTAGCAAGTGCAGGTCCCTAGGCATATTGACAGCCTAGGGCCTCTACCCAGATCAAAAAATACTTAAAAGAAATGGGGCAATGCACTGTACCACACAAACACACAGATATAATACACAGAGAGCTATTTATATACACATACATCCACACACTCAGACACATACACAGGAACACAGGTGTACACAGCCCCCCCCACACACACACACACACACCCCACACAGGAGCACAGGTGTACACAACCCACACACCCCCACACACACGCAATAAATAAATAAAATAAATGGTGCCCCCAGCAATAAAATGAAGCCCCCAGCCCCCCTGCAATAAAATGAAGCCCCCCGGCAATAAAATGATTCCCCAGCAATAAAATGGTTCCCCAGCACAAAAATGATGCCCCAGCAATAAAATGATGCCCCATCTCCCCTGCAATAATATGATGCCCCCAACAAAAGTATGATGCCCCCAGCAATAAAATTAAACCCCCAGCCTCCCTGCAATAAAATGATGCCCAGCCCCCCTGCAATAAAATGATGCCCAATCCCCACTGCAATAAAATGATGCCCCAGCAATAAAATGAAGCCCCCTGCAATAAAAAGAAACCCAGTCCCTGTGCAATAAAATGATGCCCCCTGCAATAAAAATACCCCCCAGTCCCCTGCAAAAAATTATGCCCCTAGCAATAAAATGATGCCCCATCTCCCCTGCTATAAAATGATGCCCCCTGCAATAAAATGATGTCCCCAACATATGATGTCCTCAGCCCCCCAGAAATAAAATGAATCCCCCTGCAATAAAATTATGCCCCAGCCACCTGCAATGAAACGAAGCACAGCCCCCCCTCAATAAAATGATGCCACAGCCACCTGCACAAAAATGATGCCCCTGCAATAAAATGATGCTCCCAGTCTCCCTGCAATAAAAGATTCCCCCAGCCCCACTGCAATGATGCCCCCAGCAATAAAATGATGCCCAGTCCCCCTGCAATAAAATGATGCCCCATCCCCACTGCAATAAATGATGCGTCCAGCAATAAAATGAAGCCCCCCTGCAATAACATAATGCCCAGTCCCCCCTGTAATAAAATGAAGCCCCTGCAATAAAATGATGCCCCCAGCCCCCTGCAAAAAAATGATGCCCCAGCAATAAAATGATGCCCCAGCTCCCCTGCAATAAAATGAAGTCCCCAACCCCTTCAATAAAATGATGCCCCCAACAAAAATATGATGCGACCAGCACCCCTGCAATAAATGATGCACCCAGCCCCCTGCAATTAATGATTCTCCCAGCCCCACTGCAATAAATTATTCCCTCAGCCCCACTGCAATGATGCCCCCAGCAATAAAATGATGCCCAGTCCCCCTGCAATAAAATGATGTCCCATCCCCACTGCAATAAATGATGCCCCCAGCAATAGAATGAAGCCTCTCTGCAATAAAATAATGCCCAGTCCCCCTGCAATAAAATGATGCCCTCAGCCCCCCTGCAAAAAATGATGCCCCAGCAATAAAATGATGCCCCAGATCCCCTGCAATAAAATGATGCCCCCAACCCCTGCAATAAAATGATGCCCCCAACAAAAATATGATGCAACCAGCACCCTTGCAATAAATGATGCACCCAGCCCCCTGCAATTAATGATTCTCCCAGCCCCACTGCAATAAATTATTCCCTCAGCCCCACTGCAATGATGCCCCCAGCAATAAAATGATGCCCAGTCCCCCTGCAATAAAATGATGTCCCATCCCCACTGCAATAAATGATGCCCCCAGCAATAGAATGAAGCCCCTCTGCAATAAAATAATGCCCAGTCCCCCTGCAATAAAATAATGCCCCCTGCAATAAAATGATGCCCTCAGCCCCCCTGCAAAAAATGATGCCCCAGCAATAAAATGATGCCCCCAACAAAAATATGATACCCCTGCAATAAATGATGCACCCAGCAATAAAATGAAGCCCCCAGCCCCCCTGCAATAAAATTATGCTCCCATCCCCACTGCAGTAAATGATGCCCCAGCAATAAAATGAAGCTGCCCTGCAATAAAATGATGCCCAGCCCCCTGCAATAAATGAAGCCCCCAGCCCCACTTCAATGACGCCCCCAGCAATAAAATGCCCAGTCCCCCTGCAATAAAATGATGCCCATTCCCCTGCAATAAAATCATACCCCCAGCCCCCCTGCAAAAAATATGCCCCAGCAATAAAATATGCCCCAGCTCCCCTGCAATAAAAATACCCCCAACAAAAATATGATGCCCCCAGCACCCTTGCAATAAATGATGCACCCACCAATAAAATGAAGCCCCCAGTCACCCTGCAATAAAATGATGCCCCCAGTAATACAATGAAGCCCCCTGCAATAAAATGATGCCCAGCCCCTCTGCAATAAGATGATGCCCCTGCAATAAAATGATGCCCCCACCCCCTGCAATAAATGATTCCCCCAGCCCCACTGCAATGATGCCCCCAGCAATAAAATTAAACCCCCAGCCCCCCTGCAATAAAATGATGCCCAGTCCCCCTGCAATAAAATGATGCCCCCCACAATAAAATGAAGCCCCGCAGCTTTTAAAATGGAAAAAAAACATTTAAGGTAATGCACAACATTTATATATATATATATACATAAATCCACTAATGGCGAGCACTATAACATTTTATATATTGCAATATACCATTTGTACTATTGGAACAGCTGTTTATGTATATAATGAAGAATTATGCTGACAATTAGGAACAGTTGAGTTGAACTGGGCCTTATTTTTATGTGTTTTCTTATGATAACAAGAACATTAGAGACGCCAGGGCTGGCCCTAGCAAGTGCAGGTCCCTAGGCAGATTGACAGCCCAGGGCCTCTACCCAGAACAAAAAATACTTAAAAGAAATGGGGCAATGCACTGTACCACACAAACACACAGATATAATACACAGAGAGCTATTTATATACACATACATCCACACACTCAGACACATACACAGGAAAGCAGGTGTACACAGCCCCCCCCCCCCCCCACACACACACACACCCCACACAGGAACACAGGTGTACACAGCCCACACACCCCCACACACACGCAATAAATAAATAAAATAAATGGTGCCCCCAGCAATAACATGAAGCCCCCAGCCCCCTGCAATAAAATGAAGTCCCCCTGCAATAAAATGATTCCCCAGCAATAAAATGGTTCCCCAGCACAAAAATGATGCCCCATCAATAAAATGATGCCCCATCTCCCCTGCAATAATATGATGCCCCCAACAAAAGTATGAGGCCCCCAACAAAAGTATGATGCCCCCAGCAATAAATAATTCCCCCAGCCCCACTACAATGATACCCCCAGCAATAAAATTAAACCCCCAGCCCCCCTGCAATAAAATGATGCCCAGTCCCCCTGCAATAAAATGATGCCCCATCCCAACTGCAATAAAATGATGCCCCAGCAATAAAATGAAGCCCCCTGCAATAAAATGAAACCCAGTCCCCGTGCAATAAAATGATGCCCCCTGCAATAAAAATACCCCCAGTCCCCTGCAAAAATGATGCCCCCAGCAATAAAATGATGCCCCATCTCCCCTGCTATAAAATGATGACCCCTGCAATAAAATGATGTACCCAACAAAAATATGATGTCCTCAGCCCCCCAGAAATAAAATGAATCCCCCTGCAATAAAATGATGCCCCAGCCACCTGCAATAAAATGATGCCCCTGCAATAAAATGATGCCCCCAGTCTCCTGCAATAAATGATTCCCCCAGCCTCACTGCAATGATGCCCTCAGCAATAAAATGATGCCCAGTCCCCTGAAATAAAATGATGCCCCATCCCCACTGCAATAAATGATGCATCCAGCAATAAAATGAAGCCCCCCTGCCATAACATAATGCCCAGTCCCCCCTGTAATAAAATGAAGCCCCTACAATAAAATGATGCCCCCAGCCCCCTGCAAAAAATTGTGCTCCAGCAATAAAATGATGCCCCAGCTCCCCTGCAATAAAATGAATCCCCCTGCAATAAAATGATGCCCCAGCCACCTGCAATAAAATGATGCCCCTGCAATAAAATGATGCCCCCAGTCTCCCTACAATAAATGATTCCCCCAGCCCCACTGCAATGATGCCCCCAGCAATAAAATGATGCCCAGTCCCCCTGCAATAAAATGATAACCCATCCCCACTGCAATAAATGATACATCCAGCAATAAAATGAAGCCCCCCTGCAATAACATAATGCCCAGTCCCCCCTGTAATAAAATGAAGCCCCTACAATAAAATGATGCCCCCAGCCCCCTGCAAAAAATTGTGCTCCAGCAATAAAATGATGCCCCAGCTCCCCTGCAATAAAATGATGCCCCCAACCCCTGCAATAAAATGATGCCCCCAACAAAAATATGATGCCCCCAGCACCCTTGCAATAAATGATGCACCCACCAATAAAATTAAGCCCCCAGTCACCCTGCAATAAAATGATGCCCCCAGCAATACAATGAAGCCCCCTGCAATAAAATGATGCCCAGCCCCTCTGCAATAAGATGATGCCCCTGCAATAAAATGATGCCCCCACCCCCTGCAATAAATGATTCCCCCAGCCCCACTGCAATGATGCCCCCAGCAATAAAATTAAACCCCCAGCCCCCCTGCAATAAAATGATGCCCAGTCCCCCTGCAATAAAATGATGCCCCCCACAATAAAATGAAGCCCCACAGCTTTTAAAATGGAAAAAAACATTTAAGGTAATGCACAACATTTATATATATATATATATACATAAATCCACTAATGGCGAGCACTATAAGATTTTATATATTGCAATATACCCTTTGTACTATTGGAACAGCTGTTTATGTATATAATGAAGAATTATGCTGACAATTAGGAACAATTGAGTTGAACTGGGCCTTATTTTTATGTGTTTTCTTATGATAACAAGAACATTAGAGACGCCAGGGCTGGCTCTAGCAAGTGCAGGTCCCTAGGCAGATTGACAGCCCAGGGCCTCTACCCAGAACAAAAAATACTTAAAAGAAATGGGGCAATGCACTGTACCACACAAACACACAGATATAATACACAGAGAGCTATTTATATACACATACAATAAATGATGCATCCACACACTCAGACACATACACAGGAACACAGGTGTACACAGCCCCCCACACACACACACCGCACACAGGAACACAGGTGTACACAGCCCACACACCCCCACACACACGCAATAAATAAATAAAATAAATGGTGCCCCCAGCAATAACATGAAGCCCCCAGCCCCCTGCAATAAAATGAAGTCCCCCTGCAATAAAATGATTCCCCAGCAATAAAATGGTTCCCCAGCACAAAAATGATGCCCCAGTAATAAAATGATGCCCCATCTCCCCTGCAATAATATGATGCCCCCAACAAAAGTATGAGGCCCCCAACAAAAGTATGATGCCCCCAGCAATAAATAACTCCCCCAGCCCCACTACAATGATACCCCCAGCAATAAAATTAAACCCCCAGCCCCCCTGCAATAAAATGATGCCCAGTCCCCCTGCAATAAAATGATGCCCCATCCCAACTGCAATAAAATGATGCCCCAGCAATAAAATGAAGCCACCTGCAATAAAATGAAACCCAGTCCCCGTGCAATAAAATGATGACCCCTGCAATAAAAATAGCCCCAGTTCCCTGCAAAAATGATGCCCCCAGCAAGAAAATGATGCCCCATCTCCCCTGCTATAAAATGATGACCCCTGCAATAAAATGATGTACCCAACAAAAATATGATGTCCTCACCCCCCCCCCAGAAATAAAATGAATCTCCCTGCAATAAAATGATGCCCCAGCCACCTGCAATAAAATGATGCCCCTGCAATAAAATGATGCCCCCAGTCTCCCTGCAATAAAAGATTCCCCCAGCCTCACTGCAATGATGCCCCCAGCAATAAAATGATGCCCAGTCCCCCTGCAATAAAATGATGCCCCATCCCCACTGCAATAAATGATGCATCCAGCAATAAAATGAAGCCCCCCTGCAATAACATAATGCCCAGTCCACCCTGTAATAAAATGAAGCCCCTACAATAAAATGATGCCCCCAGCCCCCTGCAAAAAATTGTGCTCCAGCAATAAAATGATGCCCCAGCTCCCCTGCAATAAAATGAATCCCCCTGCAATAAAATGATGCCCCAGCCACCTGCAATAAAATGATGCCCCTGGAATAAAATGATGCCCCCAGTCTCCCTGCAATAAATGATTCCCCCAGCCCCACTGCAATGATGCCCCCAGCAATAAAATGATGCCCAGTCCCCCTGCAATAAAATGATAACCCATCCCCACTGCAATAAATGATGCATCCAGCAATAAAATGAAGCCCCCCTGCAATAACATAATGCCCAGTCCCCCCTGTAATAAAATGAAGCCCCTACAATAAAATGATGCCCCCAGCCCCCTGCAAAAAATTGTGCTCCAGCAATAAAATGATGCCCCAGCTCCCCTGCAATAAAATGATGCCCCCAACAAAAATATGATGCGCCCGGCACCCCTGCAATAAATGATGCACCCAGCCCCCTGCAATTAATGCTTCCCCCAGCCCACTGCAATAAATTATTCCCTCAGCCCCACTGCAATGATGCCCCCAGCAATAAAATGATGCCCAGTCCCCCTGCAATAAAATTATGTCCCATCCCCACTGCAATAAATGATGCCCCCAGCAATAGAATAAAGCCCCTCTGCAATAAAATAATGCCCAGTCCCCCTGCAATAAAATAATGCCCCCTGCAATAAAATTATGCCCTCAGCCCCCCTGCAAAAAATGATGCCCCAGCAATAAAACGATGCCCCCAGCCCCTGCAATAAAATGATGCCCTCAACAAAAATATGATACCCCTGCAATAAATGATGCACCCAGCAATAAAATGAAGCCCCCAGCCCCCCTGCAATAAAATTATGCTCCCATCCCCACTGCAATAAATGATGCCCCCAGCAATAAAATGAAGCCGCCCTTCAATAAAATGATGCCCAGCCCCCTGCAATAAATGAAGCCCCCAGCCCCACTTCAATGATGCCCACAGCAATAAAATGCCCAGTCCCCCTGCAATAAAATTATGCCCATTCCCCCTGCAATAAAATCATGCCCCCAGCCCCCTGCAAAAAAGATGCCCCAGCAATAAAATATGCCCCAGCTCCCCTGCAATAAAAGGATGCTCCCAACAAAAATATGATGCCCCCAGCACCCTTGCAATAAATGATGCATCCACCAATAAAATGAAGTCCCCAGTCACCCTCCAATAAAATGATGCCCCAGCCCCACTGCAATAAAATGATGCCCCCAGCAATACAATGAAGCCCCCTGCAATAAAACGATGCCCAGCCCCCTGCAATAAGATGATGCCCCTGCAATAAAATGATGCCCCCACCCCCTGCAATAAATGATTCCCCCAGCCCCACTGCAATGAAGCCCCCAGCAATAAAATTAAACCCCCAGCCCCCCTGCAATAAAATGATGCCCCGTCCCCCTGCAATAAAATGATGCCCCCAACAATAAAATGAAGTCCCCTGCAATAAAATGAAGCCCAGTCCCCCTGCAATAAAAATATCCCCCAGCCCCCTGCAAAAAAGATGCCTTAAGAAATAAAATGATGCCCCATCTCCCCTGCTATAAAATGATGCCCCTTTGAAAAAAATATGATGTCCTCAGCCCCCCAGCAATAAAATGAATCCTCCCTGCAATAAAATGATGTCCCATCCCCACTGCAATAAATGATGCCCCCAGCAATAGAATGAAGCCCCTCTGCAATAAAATAATGCCCAGTCCCACTGCAATAAAATGATGCCCCCTGCAATAAAATGATGCCCTCAGCCCCCTGCAATCCTGCAATAAAACATAGCACAGTCCCCCTGCAATAAAATTATGCCCCAGCCCACTGCACAAAAAAGATGCCCCTGCAATAAAATGATGCCCCCAGCCCCCTGCAATAAATGATTCCCCAGCCCCACTGCAATGATGCCCCCAGCAATAAAATGATGCCCAGTCCCCCTGCAATAAAATGATGCCCCGTCCCCACTGAAATAAATTATGCCTACAGCAATAAAATGAAGCCCCCCTGCAATAAAATAATGTCCAGTCCCCCTGCAATCAAAATGATCCCCCAGCCCCCCTGCAAAAAAATTATGCCCCAGCAATAAAATTATGCCCCAGCTCCCCTGCAATAAAATGATGCCCCCCAAAAAATATGATACCCACAGCACCCCTGCAATAAATGATGCACCTAGCAATAAAATGAAGCCCCCAGCCCCCCTGCAATAAAATGATGCCCCAGCCCCACTGCAATAAATTGAAGCCCCTGCAATAAATTAATCCCACTGCAATAAATGATTCCCCAGCCCCACTGCAATGATGCCCCCAACAATAAAATGATGCCCAGTCCCCCTGCAATAAAATGATGTCCCATCCCCACTGCAATAAATGATACCCTCAGCAATAAAATGACATCCCCTGCAATAAATTATTCCCCCAGCCCCACTGCAATAAATGATTCCCCCAGACCCACTGCAATGATGCCCCCAGCAATAAAATGATGTCCAGTCCCCCTGCAATAAAATGATGTCCCATTCCCACTGCAATAAAATTATGCCCCATCCCCACTGCAATAAATTTATGCCTCCAGCAACAAAATGAAGCCCCCTGCAATAAAATAATGCCTTCAGCCCCCCTGCAAAAAAATGATGTCCCAGCAATAAAATGATGCCCCCAGCCCCTGCAATAAAATGATGCCCCCAACAAAAATATGATGCCCCCAGCACCCCTGCAATACATGATGCACCCAGCATTAAAATGAAGCCCCCTTTCCCCCTGCAATAAAATTATGCCCATAGCCCCACTGCAATAAAATGATGCCCCCAGCAATAAAATAAAGCCCCCCTGCAATAAATGTTGACCCCAGCCCCCTGCAATAAATGATTCCCCCAGCCCCACTGCAATGATGCCCCTAGCAATAAAATAATGCCCCATCCCCACTGCAATAAATTATGCCCCTAGCAATAAAATAATGCCCAGTCCCCCTGCAATAAAATGATGCCCCCAACAAAAATATGATGTCCCCAGCACCTCTGCAATAAATGATGCACCCAGCAATAAAATGAAGCCCCCAGTCCCTCTGCAATAAAATGATGCCCCCAGCCGCATTGCAATAAAATGATGCCCCCAGCCCCACTGATTGGTTCAGCCAATAGAATTGACCTCACATTCTATTGGCTGATCCAATCAGCCAATCGGATTGAACTTCAATCCGATTGGCTGATAGCATCAACCAATCAGATTTTTCCTACCTTAATTCCGATTGGCTGATAGAATCCTATCAGCCAATTGGAATTCGAGGGATGCCATCTTGTATGACATCATTTAAAGGATCCTTCATTCAGTGTTAGCCATCGTCAGAAGAGGATGCTCCGAGTCAGATGTCTTGAAGATGGACCCGCTCCGCGCCGGATGGATGAATGTAGAAGATGCCGCCTGGATGAAGACTTCTGCTGGATGGAGGACCTCTTCTGCCCAGATTGGATGAAGATTGTGCCGGTCCGGATGTCCTCTTCTGTCCCATCGGTGCCCGACTGGCTGAAGCCCTTTTAAGGGCTGGTAAAAGAGCTGATTACTTTTGTAATTTAGTATAGGGTAGGGAATTTTATTATTTGGGGGCTTTTTATTTTATTAGGGGCTTAGATTAGGTGTAATTAGATTAAAATTCTTGTAATATTTTTTTATTTTTTGTAAATTAATGGGGGGGGGTTTTGTAATATAGTTTAGTTTATTTAATTGTATTTTAGTTTAGATAATTGTAGGTAATTTATTGAATTAATTTATTGATAGTGTAGTTTAGGTGTATTTGTAACTTAGGTTAGGATTTATTTTACATGTCATTTTGTAATTATTTTAACTAGGTAGCTATTTAATAGTTATTAACTATTTAATAGCTATTGTACCTAGTTAAAATAAATACAAAGTTGCCTGTAAAATAAATATAAATCCTAAAATAGCTACAATGTAATTATTAGTTATATTGTAGCTATATTAGGGTTTATTTTATAGGTAAGCATTTAGTTTTAAATACGTTTAATTTATTTAATTATAGTAATTTTATTTAGTTTTATTTAAATTATATTTAAGTTAGGGGGTGTTAGGGTTAGGGTTAGACTTATGTTTAGGGGTTAATAACTTTATTATAGTAGTGGCGACGTTGGGGGCGGCAGATTAGGGGTTAATAATTGTAGGTAGGTGGCAGCGATGTTAGGGAGGGCAGATTAGGGGTTAATAAAATTTATTATAGTGTTTGCGAGGTGGGAGTGCGGCGGTTTAGGGGTTAATACATTTATTATAGTGGTGGCAATGTCCGGTCGGCAGATTAGGGGTTTATAAGTGTAGGTAGGTGGCGGCGATGTTGGGGGGGATAGATTAGGGGTTAATAAATTTAATATAGATGTCGGCAATGTTAGGAACAGCAGATTAGGGGTTCATAGCTATAATGTAGGTGGCGGTGTCCAGTCGGCAGATTAGGGGTTTAATAATTTTATTAGAGGGTTTGCGATGTGGGGGGGCCTCGGTTTAGGGGTTTATAGGTAGTTTACTGGTGTTAGTGTACTTTGTAGCACTGTAGTTAAGAGCTTTATGTTCCGGCGTTAGCCCATAAAACTCTTAACTACTGACTTTTTTATGCGGTAGGAGTCTTGGAGGTAGAGGCTGTACCGCTCACTTCTTCCAAGACTTGTAATACCAGCATTAGGGAAATCCCATTAAAAAGATAGGATACGCAATTGACGTAAGGGGAATTGCGGTAGCCAAAAGTCGCGGAAGAAAAGTGAGTGGTACACCTGTACCTGCCAAACTTGTAAAACCAGCGGGCGTTAAAAAGCAACGTTAGGACCCCATAACGCTGCTTTTTAAGGCTAACGCAGAACTCTAAATCTAGGTATAAATTATTAAAGAAAGGACTATCTTTCGCCCCCACTGTCAAACTAAATAAATTTGATACATTATTGAATGTTAATAAGTTTATAAAAAAATGTACTCAAAAAAGATATTTTTAAAAAAATCTGATTACTAGGGATTAATATCCTATTAGAAGAGAATTTATACAGACAGAGTTGAAACCTAAGTCTCATTTTTTTCCCTACACAGGAAAAGGGAAGAAATGTAGAACTCTCTGAAAAATTAGTAAAACAAGACATAGAAAATTTAAAAATTGATAAACCCATTAAAACAAATTTAACTAAAAGAGAACAGGAAGTACTAAAACAACTTAAAAATAACAATAATGTGATAATTAAGCAGGCGGACAAGGGTGGTGGAGTTATTTTAAATTCAGTAGATTATGTTAAAGAGTCTGAGAGACTACTTAATGATGAAAACACGTATAAAAAGATAAAATTAAATCCATTAAATAAACAGAAATTACAACTAGAATATTAATATACGAGTATTAAACATGAAATTGGAGTGGAAGCTGTAGAATATTTTCTCCAAAAAGATAAAAATATGAGGTATGAACAAATAGATTTCATTAAACAATGTATTATGTTCATTTTGAAAAATAATTATTTCAATTTTAATGGCCAATTTTACCTTCAAGTGCAAGGTATTGAGATGGGCAACAAGTTTGCCCCTAGTTACGCGCACCTTCTAATGGGCTATTTTGAAGAAAAGGTTGTATACAGTGGTAATTGGGGGGCAAACTTGGTGCTCTATCGCAGATTTATCGATGATATTTTCATCATATGGAGGGGTGATATAGAAATATTTGAGTATTTCAAGGAAGATCTTAAAGATAAACAATTTGATCTAAATTTCACCTATGAAATTAACAAAACCCATATTAATTTTCTGGACCTTGATATAGATGTTATAGATGGTGAATTGTATACCACAACTTATTTTAAAACAGTTGATTCAAATAACTACATTCACAATAACAGCTGTCATTTTAGAAGATGGATAGAAAATATACCAAATAATCAGTTCACAAGAATAAAGAAAAATTGTTTGAGATTAACAGATTTTGAAGTACAAGCAGATCAACTAGAAATTAAATTTAAACAAAGGGGATATGACAATAAATTAATCAAAGAAGCTAGGGACCAAGCGAGAGGAAGGGAGAGGTTTGAATGGTTGAAGAGAAAACCTAAAATAGATAAAACTAAAGAAGCATTATGAACACCATTTGTCACTAATTATAATATTAATCATAAAAACTAAGAACTAAGAAATATTTTTAACAAGCATTGGTATATTCTACAAAGGGACCCCATTGTGGGGGAACTCCTTTCTGACAGACCTGAGATAGTTTTTAAAAAAGCTAAAAACCTAAAATCCATCTTAGCACCCAGTATACCTAGGAAACCTGGAAATAAACTTAGTGAGGTTGATATACAAAATAAAAAATTAAAGGGTTTCTATTCATGTATAGGGTGCAAAGCTTGTAGTTTTAGCAATAAATTAAAATATGTAACATCTAGCTCAACAAATAAAGATTATGAAATTAGAGATTGTATCAGATGTACAGACAGGAATGTAATATACTTAGCACAATGTTCCTGAAAGAAACAGTATTTAGGGGAAACCTCCCGCCCCCTTAGGGATAGAATAAGGGAACACCTCCTCGATATTGAACATGGTTTTGAGGGCCATTTGTTATCTTACCATTTTAAAGAGTATCATAATCAAAATACCAAAGATTTTAAATATTGGGGCATAAGGAAGATTAAAGGAGATCCTAGAGGGGGGGGGGGTATAAATAAAAAAATATTAAAGGCAGAGGCTGAATTAATTTTTCTATTTAAGTGTTTAGAACCAAGGGGACTTAATGTAGAATTAGATTTTAATTCTATCATGGAATAAGTCACATTTATATTAGTAATTTAAGATTAGCACTTTTTTCTTTCTTTTTTCACTTCATATTATTCAAAATACAATTTAAAATGAAACACAAAGGGTATTCACATTTCAAGCACAATTATATAAAAATTAAAAACTAGATGGAAGAACAAAAGGAATATTATTCACTTTATTCATGCACAATTATTAATTCATTTTTAAAAATTATTGTTGATAAATTTTATATCACTCAAATCGTATATTTAAAAAGGAGTAAAAGTTTGATAATTCATTTTTGTATGTATTTAATGATTGTTTTGTATATACTTGAAGTTTTAAAACAATTTAGAATCCTGAAGAGTTCCACAAGGCTATTATATACAACAAAGCTGTACCTTTAAATAAACACAGAAAGGAGTATCATTAATTGAGGATCGTTTGGATAAATAGAGGAATATAGGTAAGGAGTTCTAATCCTGAAAAGGCTGTTAAGCTGAAACGCGTAGATGATGAAAGGATGATAAGCTGTGCTAAAATCAGAGCGCTCTGATATACACTTTCTTTAACGAAGATTACCATATAACTTTATTGGATACAAAAATTCCATCAAGTATTTGTACACAAACTTTATTTCAACAAAAATAATTGTTTTCTAAATCCTCGGTAATCCGCTATAGTCATTGGTCATTCAAGGTCCTGTGATCTTGACACGTGACCCGGAACAAGCTACCCTGAGTGGAGAGCAGTGGAGCCTCGGAGGGCATTACAACCAGGTGCCGAGTTCTAACAGAAAACGGTGGAGCCTCGGAAGGTAACAATATATGCACCGGAGCCCTGGGTAAGCTTTACTATTGTAGAATATATACGGAGAAATCATGGAAGTTTTCGTATTCTGGGAAGGAGTCACGGACTCTAAAAATTAAAGTGTACTGACTAACTTTACAGAGTAATCTTCCATTACAGCTGAATTTCTACCCTATTCCTTAATTATCAGTTTGAACATTTGCTGGACATTAACAAACATTTTGATCAATATTGATTCCATTTTTGATCCATCCGCTTTTGGTTATTTGGTATCAGTGATTTTATACTGGTCTCTGCAACAAAATATCAGTTTTTGCAACATTTTTTAAAGGAGATTTTAGCAATTATGAATTGTTTATTGTGTAATTTTTAACCACCGGTGGTTTTGTCATTTTTAGTAAAATATAGTTTTTTTATATAAGAATAACCACTCTTTTTATTGAAGCTTAGTTATTTGTTATATTGATAATAATTTGTTATTTTGATCTCTATAGCTGCTTGTGTTTAGCGCTCCTCTATATTTTTAATCTATACTTAATAAAATTATGCCCCCAACAAAAATATGATGCCCCCAGCCGTTATATAGACGACCTGATCTTTATTTTTGATGGTCTAGAATCAGAAGCCTTAGATTTTGTATCACATCTAAATGACAATAATATGGGCATTAGCTTTACCCACAATTTACAAAAAGAAAGTATAGAATTTTTGGATGTTATTCTATCTTGGGATCAAGAAGAGAATATATCTACGTCCACTTTTTTCAAAAAAGTGGACTGCAATAATTTTTTACATTTTTCAAGCAACCATTTAACAAAATGGAAAACTAATATCCCTTTTAGTCAGTTTTGTAGACTGCGAAGGAATTGCAGTACCATTGACCAATATAATCAGCAATCGCAGATCCTGAAATGCAGATTCATCGAAAAGGGATACCCTGCTGAATTAGTCACAAAAGGCTATGAGAAAGCCAAAAACTTACATAGGGAGCAACTATTATCCTCTGTCTCATCAAAAGACAGAGACAAGGAAACTTTTGTTAACAAACAACCTTTGTTTATTACACAATACAACTCAAACCATAAAATTATTAACAAAGTCCTCAAGAAACACTGGCCGATCCTTCTAAAAGACCCCGTCCTGAAAAAAAAAATTCCATCACAACCTAAATTAGTGTTCAAGAGAGCCCCTACTTACAAACAAAAACTAGCCCCTAGTAAGGTGGTGATGTCAAAAAGGAAATCTACCAATATTACCAGACCGAGAGATCAGACTCATAATAACCATACCTTCAACAAAACAGGGACCTTTAGATGTGGGAAGAAACGATGTCACATGTGCAAATATATAACACATGGTCACAGTGACATATTAGCTAACCACACAAAAGTGTTAATACCCATAAAAAATCGATTGTCCTGTGATTCCAACTATATAATATACGCACTGTCCTGCCAATGTGGGATTCAGTATATAGGTAGGACCTGTAGAAAGGTCAGGACCAGATGGAGCGAACATCTGAGGAACATTGAATCCAAATCGTTAAAACATAGTGTTTCTAGACATATGTGTAACAGCTATATTCCTGGTAAATGCTCATTTAAAATAACACCATTGGAAAGAATCCCTCCAAGTAATATGTACAATAGGTTTTCCAAATTGAGACAAAGGGAAACCTATTGGATTTATAAATTCAATAGTTTATTCCCCACTGGCCTTAATGAGGTCATAGACTCTGCAGCATTTGTGTAGATATTCTTGTTCATATATACATACGAGACATTGCTATATCCAATATATGTTTGGTTATATGTGCATTTTGTCCGCTGGACTTTTCGACACCCCATTGTTGTTGGTTTGCATCTACAAGCACTATATATTTTAAACCATAGAGAAATTTTAATTACAGTTACGTTTAAATGCATTAGGGATCTAGACTATTACATTCTATACATGGTATTCTAACCTCCACACATTTGGCCCTATTACACTATCCCATCACATATTTTCAACTTATATTAGCCCATTTATACACCCTCACATTTGTATCTCATCCGGTGACAATGTCATCACCTTTTGGTAATTATTTAAATATAATTCACCATCATTTAGCCCCTCAATACTATTTACACTAATACCCCCATTATATTTGTATAACACATTATTTCATCGGATGACAATGTCACCACTTTAAGGTATTTGTTTAAATTTAATTCACTATTATTTAACCCCTTAATACTATTCACTAGTTAGTCATTTCACTCACACCAATACCCTCATTATATTATATACACCACATTTAATGGTAACACATAGACTCCGGAACACAAACCACATATTTTTGGTGTAGTTTGCAGTTTCGAAGTCTGCACTTTAAGCCCATTTTTACGATTTCACTAATTGACAGGGAAATTCAGAGTTTGTTCTGATCGTTGTCACCACAATGTTTAATAACTTTACTCATGATTATTCTTATCCACATGTGTACTCCATGCTGTATTGTCATGAGTCCATGATGTGTAATTATGACTATTAGCGTAATGTATCCACTAATTTTCATTTCTTATTTTTTGTTTTTAGATCGTAATATTAGTAATACATTAACAACCAATGGCACGATATTAATTACAATTCACGTTTTCTCATTGGCTTCGCAGTTAGATATGGGCGTAACCATCTCGCCCCTAGTAACCACAATAGGATAGAGATACATACGCTTGGGCCGTAGTGATCATGTGATCACACGTCATCCCTTTTTGACGTCGGAATTACGGCATTAGCTATTTGCTACACTCCCGACCACATGACACTATGTCATGATAACATAACATGCAGTTTATAGCGTAACCAATGAGATTGCCATACCAGGACAGGCCCCTAATATGGTCGTAATTCTATTGGCTAGGTATGTAACATATGTTAGATTTCCTACTACGATAATAATACACATAGGGTACGATCGAGATCGCCAATTATCGATCCAATTGCTCATTTATATATTATCTTTAGAGACACATAGGCAAATAAAGTTCTATAAATTAAAACTTAGTTGTGATATATAATTCGAACTAATTGAACAGTACATCACCACAACAATGGGGAGTGTTGGGAAAGGAAGGACATGATAGGTCAATCTGTGTAAAGGAAGGGGAGGGTTTATTTGAACATTAGGTTACTGAGCCCTATATAAAGGGCATTCATGTATACAATGAACATACAAGCCTGAGGAAACGGGGTGTCCCCCGAGAAACGCGTCGCTATATTGTATGGTCTATGGGGAGATAGGTTGTCATCACCCAGCTGTAATTTGTTATACCGTTTGGTATTTTTATTTTGTATAATAAAATACTGATTTTATACTTTTACATAAGTCTGGTGTTGGTGTTACTATCCTCATAGCAGTAACCTAAGGGCACTGTAGCTCTTCCTCCTCCTTCCACTGCAGTCTTGGCCGCTGTCTGACATCCAGGAGACAAATATTCCCAGCCCATCTGGGGGAGATCAACACACAGCCAGCTGGTTTGCTGTTGAAAACCAGCCCGCCCCTACTGGCACAAGAGAGTTCCGCCTCGTTTGTGAGTACCCTTATTCTGCTCCTTTATTGGATTTCTGGTTATATTGATCCACACATGTGGCGCCTCTGTTTTTGTTTTTGTTTTACATCATAGAATACATCATCCAGTTGGGTGAAGACAGAGAGCAGCCTGTTTAAGTACTGATGGACATTTGAAGAAACTCGCTGGACTTTCCAGATCTGGTTGCATATACCATTGATTTGTATACATTTTTACATTTTACTTATCTCATATCTAACGTACTGTGTGGGTACACTGGTGCAAAATATTGTTATTTGTTTCATTGCTAGCTGATATTCCCCCATATTCCACTCACTAGCACATACTCTTCAATATCTGCACCTTTTTATATAATCCTCGTAAGAGTTAAGCGCCTCCTATAGAAGCCCTGTGATAGCACTATCACGGTGACTTCTGCACAGTTTGCCCCCAGCAATAAAATGATTTCTCCAGCCAGCAACAATAAAATGAATCCCCCCTACAATAAAATGATGCCCTAGCCCCCCTTCAGTTGCCCCCAGCAATAAAATGAAGCCCCCTGCAATAAAATTATATCCCAGCCCCATGCAATAAAATTATGCCTAGGGCCCAGCCCACCTGCCAGAGTGCCTTTGAATAATTAAAATGCTGTCCAATAAATGAATCCACCATCCATATAGGAAAAATGAATGATTATGTCACACTCGGTCGGGTCCGTGACTCCACCGTCCGGCGACGGTCTGACTAACTCTCAGTCTCCCCCACATCCCCCACATGCTAACTTACTCACTGAGTGGCACTAGTCACACTCACTGTGTCTGACTGTCTGTGTGCCTGGGCCAAAGCAGGGCTCCTCATCTGGCTACGATGGTCTGCGACTGCTGCTCACTCTGCTGCCTGCTGTGCACTGAAGTCCCTCGTGAGCGTGACAGGCAGCAGGCAGCTATGCTCCGGCTCCACGTCCACCCTCCGGTGCCGTGCTCCACCTCCTCCCCTCAGTGACAGCATTGAATGATTGGAGATAAAAATGTATATACTCCAATCATTCAGTGATCCTGTCACTTGGCTGGCTGTGCCGTGTGCTGCTGAGTCTGGCGTGGCATCCCTCCCCCTGCCTCAAAAAAAAATTGTGCAGCCAAAAAAAAAGACAAAATAATTTTAAAAAAATATTGGAAACAAAAAAAAAAAAAAAATTTAACCTTTGCGGCGGTGCCCGAGGCTGTCGCCTTGCCCAAAGGTCGGACCTGCCTGCCAATCTTTACCTGCATAGTGTGTCTGCCAGCCTGCACGTGAATAGTGTCTCCTTGTTATCTATTCTGCATAGATGTGGCCTTGTGCAATGTTAAATGCAGACATTGGATGCTGTCGTCATTTAGCAATGATAAATATTGTGTCCTGCAGATCTATAACTGTATATTGTGTCCTGCTGATCTATACCTGCATATTCTGTCCTGTTGGACATACCCTGCATATTGTGTCCTGCTGATCTATACCTTCATATTGTGTCTTGCTTATCTATACCTGCATATTGTGTCCTGCTGATCTATACCTGTATATTGTGTCCTGCTGATCTATACCTGTATATTGTGTCCTGCAGATCTATAACTGTATATTGTGTCCTGCTGATCTATACCTGCATATTGTGTCCTGCTGATCCATAACTGCATATTGTGTCCTGCTAATCTATACCTGCATAGTGTGTCCTGCTGATCTATAACTGCATACTGTGTCCAGCTGATCTATACCTGTATATTGTGTCCTGCAGATCTATAACTGTATATTGTGTCCTGCTGATCTATACCTACATATTGTGTCCTGTTGATCCATAACTGCATATTGCGTCCTGCTGATCTATAACTGTATATTGTGTCCAGCTGATCTATACCTGCATATTGTGTCCTGCTGATCTATACCTGCATATTGTGTCCTGCTGATCTATACCTGCATATTGTGTCCTGCTGATCTATACCTGCATAGTGTGTCCTGCTGATCTATAACTGCATATTGTGTCCAGCTGATCTATACCTGTATATTGTGTCCTGCAGATCTATAACTGTATATTGTGTCCTGCTGATCTATACCTGCATATTGTGTCCTGTTGATCAATAACTGCATATTGCGTCCTGCTGATCTATAACTGTATATTGTGTCCAGCTGATCTATACCTGCATACTGTGTCCTGCTGATCTATACCTGCATACTGTGTCCTGCTGACCTGTACATTAATAGTGTGTCTGCTGGCCTGTACATGAGTAGTGTGCGCCGCAGACCCATACCTGCATATTGTGTCCTTCTTGCCGTTACTTACATTCTATAAAATGCTGCCCAGTGCCCCATACTGTGTCCTGTAGTCTATATCTGCAAGGTCTGACCATCTGGCACACAGTTGCATACAGTGATATATTGGGCTGTCCCAATGCACATAATGGGGCCCATTTATCAAGCTTGAGGGCCTGTGCTTCTGGCAAGCCTGCAGGCTCACCAGAAACAGCAGTTATGAATCAGCAGTCAGACATCGCTGCAATTCAACCCGATCGAGTACGATTGGGTTGATTGACACTGCCCTGCTGCCGGCTAATTGGCCACGAATTTGCATGGGGTGGCGTTGCACCAGCAGCTCACAAGAGCTGCTGATGCAATGCTGAATACAGAGAGAGCATTCAGCGAGGTCTGGCGGACCTGATCCGCACTAACGGATCAGGTCCGCCAGACCTTTGATAAATATCCCCCTATGTATAAGCCTGGCTATAACTGACTGCAATCTGACCTCATCTGTCACTGTCTTGCTGTACATATACCCTGTTATCACATAGCCATATATGTGCTAGATATTCAGTGCTATTAGACCTATCAGATCATTCCTTCTCAATTTGTGATCAGTAAACAGTACCTGCACAATGGTTTTAGTAAATATTGTGTAATGTTTGTCCTGGTCTGTACCAATAGTGAAATCATTTGTCATGGAATAGTCTACACATTATTATGAGGCTCTATTGCAAATTCGTAATAAACTTTTGTTAAAGGGATAGAAAAGTAAAAATGTAACTTGCATGATTCAGACAGAGCATGCAATTTTGAGACATGTTTTAAAAGGGACAGTGAACTCTAATATTGTTTTCTGCTTTATCTGTTTCCAAAAAATTACTTATTATACCAGATACAGAGTTTACAATATATGGGAAAACCAATAAAACAATCTGATCTTGTAGGGAAAAAAATACCTCACTATCTTATCTGTCTCAATATTTACATAAAGTCTTTATTTTATTTATTACTGTATATGGCCATTACTTAGAGCAGTCGTCTCAAAGTACCGGCCTCAGTTTAATAGGTAAACCATTAATTTGGGCTGTCAATATTGTTTTAGGAGGTGTAACTAGTTGATGTTCTATATAGAGACTCACAAGATAAATGTAAAGACAAACTTCCAGTGTAGACTCCCACCATGCACTGGATACAGTTCCAAGATGATCACTTCACTTGACACTCACAAGATAAATACAGACAACTGTTTATGTTTATTGTGGGCTACAAATCCCACCATGCACTACTACTTGACTAAATGTCACTTCCATTTCCTAGTATACCAAGTTCCGGGCCATTTAGTCAGTTCATGTAGCCCCCATGGGAGAAGAACACTTGGCTAGTGGCTCCTAGATACTTTGAGTTTGATACCCCTGACTTAGAGAGGACAATGGGTAATAAACATGTTACCGCTGGGAGCATTATTGTATCTAAACCTTCATGTTTACATGTGTTTTTGTAACCTGTACTTAAGTTTAGAAATGTTCAGTGTGTGGTCGGGGATACAATAAGCAAAATCAGCTAATTCAAATGAGAAAATAAAGGTGAAGAAGCTATTTGTAAGCAATTTTATAAACTCCAGTATGTAAAATGGATATCAGGGAACACTGCCCCTTTAAGTTAAGTTCTGTTTTCATATTTACTTTGTTCTCTTGGTATTCTTTGTTAAAATATTTTTAAACATATCCTACATATCCTACACTACTGGGAGCTAGGGGGTGATTGGTGGCTACATACATTTGTCTCTTGTCATTGGCTCACTAGGGGCCTGATGATCTAAAGCTTTTCACTCAGGTGAGATGATCTAAAATGATCAAAAGAGAGACAAGCCGCAACTGATATGCACCATAGGAAGGGCAAATCTAGATTGTGGCTTGTCTCTCTTGGATTTGCAGTTTGTCCGCCGCTCACCTCCGGCACCACGCGGCCCCTGTACACAGTGTTTCCCTGCTTTGCTTTGTAACGGCTTCCTTCTCTGGATTTGGGATCTGATCGGTGTTTCCTCTTTTATGATCTAAAATGATCCTCCAGCACTGCAAGATCCCTAGTGAAATTCTTAAAAGGCAGATTTTGCTATATGTCTCCAAGGTCTGTTCCCTGCATTTCTGTATGTAAAGGAGAGACAAGCCCAGTGCATGATTATGCTTTCACAGTTTCTTTGTAGCTTTAACAAACTAGGATCATACTGTGTATATTTATGTGTATCCTTTACAAATTACATTGCCCTTTGTATTTCTTCTTTTAAGAGAAAACTGGAAAACTGACAGCTTTAGTTTACTTTTTAGGGATCTGAAAAGCAAAGATTCTCTAGTTTGGAGAGAAATTATAGTGCATTTGTATTTTATTTTGTATACATCAGTGTATTTAGGATTGTGATTTTACAAATTATGATTTCACAGTTTCTGCGCAACTTTAATAAATTAGAATCATACTATGTTTTTGCAGGGGTTAAACACAAAGTTACATCCAAGCAATAGTGCAATAATAAGATACTCTCAAATTTTAGAGCATTGTATTTTTGCAATATTATATCCCTTAAAAAAAGGACTGCATAGCACAAGTGCTGCTGTCTGAGAATTGTGAGTTTCTCTGTAAATTTAAGCCCCAGAAGCATTTGTGCTAGAATGTCCCCGCCAAACAGTCAAGTTGATTATTTTGGGTTTTATTTACAAGCTATTACAATTTGTATTCTTCCCCCACAGCATGTTCTTTGCAGTGTTACCTTTGTCCATATCCAACTGCGAGTGCCGAATGTACTGATACAAAGAATTGTACAGGGACGCAACTGTTATGCAAAACATCAGTAACCGCAGGATTTGGAGGTGAGTTTCTGTATCATCAAATTAAAAATAAAACAAAATACTAGATTTAGACACCAATCAGCAAGCGCTATCCAGGTGCTAAACCATAAATGTTTAACCTGGTTGTCATCCCTTTAGCGCGCCCTATGCTTTCAATATTGTGAGTGTTCTAAACCTAGCTCATATTACAAGTTGAAAGTTGTATAAAAGCGCTAAAAAACTTGAGACCTAAAGTTAAAGTATTACAAACATTATATATATATATATATATATATATATATATATATATACAAACACACATAAATTTAATAAATAAGAATTGTTTTATCTAAATCCAGCGAGTGCAGTCCCTATATATATATCCTCCCTGTGTATCTGTACTTCCAATTCTGGTATGTCTTCAACCAAATTATCAGTAGAAATGTCAAGTAGGGACTGCACTCGCTGGATTTAGATAAAACAATTCTTATTTATTAAATTGTATGTGTATATATATATATATATACATACATATATATATATATATATATATATATATATATATATATATATATATATATATATATATATATATATATATATATATATGAAATAGGGGGCACCCTAGAGAAAATAAATGGTATATATAGTAGGGATACAGTGACAAATGTAATCAATCAATTAGCTATGTAATATATATGATGATTGATATAATGTGTATCAAGAGCTGGTTGATTCAAAAAAGAACAATGTGACTCATAAGAAATATTATCACAATTAGTACACTATTTGTCCGGTATTTATAAACATTAAAAACTGTAATAGAGGGTGTAAAAAGAGTCTCTATAAGATGGAATGAAGATGTTCAAGGCAGCAATCTGTAGAGGACCCGGCCTGGATCCTATGAAGGTAATCTATAAACAAGAAAAAAGACAGATGCGCCACATGGCCCAATATTGTTTGTTCCACACAATATATACGATCAAGTGTGCTAATTCAAACTCACAATCTTAGAAGCACTCCAATTAGTGCAGTGGAAGCAGTCTGGGATCTATCACAGTCACCCAGCAGACTGACCTCTTGGAATTGAGATGGATATTCTGTGATAAAGATACAAGGAGACACAGAGGTGCCTATATGGCCTAGTACAGTTTGGACCCAGAGAGCAGTGGTGTATATAGTAGGAAATATACTCACATTCGGTAAAGCATCTCCAATGATGCTATTCAGGTAGGAAGGGATCAATACAGTCACCCAACAGACTATGACAAGGCTTCCACAGGAGGCAATCAGCAAAAATCCAATGGATCAAGGATAGATCCAAATAATACACAATAGCAAGTGTTTTTGTATAAAAGTAATAAACTTTACTAAATGTCAAGTAGGGACTACACTCGCTGGATTTAGATAAAACAATTCTTATTTATTAAATTGTATGTGTGTATATATATATATATATATATATATATATATATATATATATATATATATATACATACATATATATATATATATATATACACACACATAAACATACACACACACAATTTTGAGCCCTTTCCAGTCAAACACCTTGACATATAAAATAGCTATTAAAAATGTCTATGTTTTTTTAATAGAAATACTTGAGATACCTTTGTTCTTCATTTAGAAGAAAATTTTATTTTTCCTTTTAAATATCTTTCTGTCTATCTATATAAAAAAAAGCAATACAGGCAGCACTTATTGGACTTCAGGAAGTGTTCATCAATTCTTTATTCAAAGTGATGTTTCGGGGACAGTCTCCCATTCCTTAGAACAACCAGAAGTGCATAAAAACAGAAACATATATAGGCCAATAGATCCCATCCCCTTGTAAAAATGTGCCCAAAATGTGGTCATAACAACCCCTCACAAACAAATTAGTTAAACATAAAAAGACAAACCCAAGTGGAGATGGTATAATGAAATAGTGTACTAAAACTCTGGCTCAGTTGAAGTTCATGTAAACAGCTGGCCAAATAGGACCTGGACTGAGGGCCAAGCAAGTAGGGGGGCCCACAAATGGAATCTCCATGCCTCTTAGTGTGCTGCTTAAGCAGGGGTTGGCAGCTGCTCTATGAGTAACTAGACAGTAAAGCAGAGTATGGGCCTTGCGCCTGGATATGTGTGGGGGTCCTGTCGGGGGTCTGTGACAGTGTCATGTTCTGTCTCAGGATGTTTTGTGAGAGCCTCATTGTCTGGAACAGTTGCTTTAAATGAATATTAGTAGAAGCCATATAGTTTGAAATGATAACAGATTTATTTAAACAACAAAATACTTTGAACAAATACCTGCAGGGTATTTTAAATGTGCTATTCAGGTATGTTAAGTCCACATACAGCAGGAGTGGAAAGGAACAAACAAGTAAGCACAGATGCAGATTCAAAAGGAAAGTCTTTCTCCTGGTAATAACTGAAGTGCAGGATTTGCAGAAAGCAGGAATCAAACTTGTGAACAGGTAACAGGTTTAAAGGTAAAGTCTTTGTCCTGGTAATAACTGAAGTGCAGGATTTGCACAAAGCAGGAAACAACCTCGTAAACAGGTAGCAGGTTTAAAGGTAAAGTCTTTGTCATGGTAATAACTGAAGTGCAAGATTTGCACAAAGCAGGAAACAAACTTGTAAACAGGTGCAAAGGTGAAGTCTTCCTCCAGATATGTACTGAAGTACAGGTTCTGGCTTGTGACAAAACAAAAACAATGTCAAGACCATATGCAGCCTAACAGCCAGCCTTAAATAGGGAGGTGTTGTACAGGATTGGTTCTGAGTAAATTGAAAATTGAGAGCACCTGTGTTTTGCACAGTTGTAATTACAAGTAAGACAAGTACTCATTTCACAGATCTTTTAAGTTGCATGCTATTGCGCTAGAAACTCTTAAACTGCTAGAACGGGCTGTGTATACTACTTGAGTGACTCAAGTAGTAAACACAGAGTCACATGTTCAAATCCACACACAACCCTTTCTAGCAAAATGCCTCCCAGACCTTTTCTTTTTCTTTTTAGTCTGGGGGCTTGGTTCATGACAGATAGTGAGGACCATAGAGTGTGGTGCCTGGACCTGGAGGTTGGGGGCCCTGTCTCTTGCACTTAATGTTGGGGGTCTGATGTGGGCAGGGTAGGGAGACTACCATGTTCATTTGCATAAATTTGAGTCAATGTGAGACATAGAGGGCCCTTCCCTAATTTTTACCTGGGGCTCTGATTGGTCTCAGTCTGCCACTGCATGTAAATGAAAATTATGACTGGGTTAAATTCTGTTATAACATCATATACATGTATCACTAGTGTTATACCCAGAAAAACAGTGATTGCATGTTTGTATGTACAACAATCGGACTCATAAGTGAAGATGACCTGGAATTTGCTTCCAAAAAATAAGATTTTTCATTTCTTTGTGTTTAACCTCATATGCCATTTACTTGCCTATTCTACCATTTAATACAACTCCATGGGCATCACAACCGCTTCCTATTCAGCAGAATTGGCAAACTTGTCATATTAAAATACTATTCTGTAATTCTCTTTCTAGATCTTAGATAACACAAATTGAAAAGTTGGACAGATCTGGCATGTAAGAAAATATTTTGTTTTCCTCTCATTTTTTTAGGTTATCCTTTTCAAGGAACTGAGTTGGTAATTCGAGACTGTGCTAAAGACTGTTCTCCAAGTGACAACGACCAGATTGGAGCTGACCAACTTGTTTTGTGTTGCAACAATGATCTTTGCAATAACAGAGGTGTTTATGCTGGTGGATCAAATAGCGGAGCTGAAACTGTAAAGAATTCTTTTGGATTTGGATTACTTTTTTGTTTCATAAGTATAGTTTTATCATTGAGAACTGTCCTGTAAACAAATGCAACACTCAAATGACAAGAAACACTAAGGAAGATTTTTTTCAAAGTAACATATTTATTTGTAAAACAAAAAATTGTGTGTATTCATCAATAATTCAACAGCACTTCTACAATACTCTTATTTATCAAGAAAGACTATAAACTAATCAAGGCCATTATAACTTAAAGAGACATAAAACACTTTAACTTTGTGATATTAAAGACCTGATTGTCAAAAACTCATCATCATGGAGTGAGTCCATCACGTCAACTTTTACAGTGGCAGATCTCGTTATCTCTCTAAAACGTCCCCTTGAGATGCCTCTTATAGAAAATAATGATGTATTCGGAAATTGAGAATCCCACAGGGTGGCCCGAAGGTAACTAAGAGAATCTGGCACTGACAATACCATTTTTCTTAAGCAAATACAAATTAAATAGTGTTCTTTCCAGTTTTCTATAATTGCATTCATGTCTTTTTCTATCAGTATAATGAGTACATTGTATATTTTGAGTTAATAGCTAGGATACATTTGTAGGGATAAAACCAATTTGCAGAGGGAAATTATTAGAGAATACTCCAAAACCTGTGAGAGAACTTTAGATAAGCCTAAGAAATGCCCCTGTTTAACCAACTCGACAAACTTGTTAGACACATTATATATTAGAAAAAAAATCTACTTTTTACTACAAATTTAGATTTTTATTTTGTATTTGGAAATTATATTGTACTTTAATATAATTTTTTTTCTGTGGAAATTACTTTTTTTTCTGCGTGCTTTAAATATGAATTGCATAATTTAAATTTGAATTTTGCTGAATACTTTTAATGTGAATTTAAATGCATATTATTAATATGATTTTAATGCATGTTTTAACCACTTTCACAATGTCCTTTTTAGGGCTGTACTGCCTGAGGCATACAGAAATAGTGCAGTCTCTCCATTGTTTCTACAGCACTGTATTGTCATGTCTCTCTTTAACACACAGAAATAAAGAAATTGCCTTTAAACATTCTTCTCTGAATTAAAAGCTTTAGAAAATCAGGGCTAAAATGCTGAACCACTAAATACATTTTATAAGAATAGTTTTAAGGTTATTACCTTACCATAGTCATAGGTGACACCATGTTGAAATCTTTCTTGCATTGCATTCCAGTGCTTAGGTGTTTGCACATGTTCAGCAATTCTCCTTCAGATATCGGCAGTATAACATTTGTTTCAAAATGGCAGCACCAATAATTAGACTGAGGTGCATGAAAATAATTTAGTGCTTATTGTTTCCTTAATTATGTGTAGAAGGAAAACTTAGCAATAAATGTTCATTAGAAATGGAAGTGTACACTGCAAAAATTAAAAACCTAACCCTACCACATATCTGTCACTAATTAGCTTTAGTATGTTTATATGTTTTAAATTACAAGCCTCAATTGGCTTCTCCAAGTAGTAGTAATAATAATAATAATAAATGGTGGGGGTAAGTTTAGCCTTCGGAAAACAGCTGCAGTAAACAAGGTATTAATGTAATCAGAAAGTTTTCATGTTTCACTTGCATGCTAATTTATTGTAGGAATATAGAAACAGCATTCTAATTCCAAGGTGTTTTATGTCCCAATAAGACAAATCTTACAGTTTTAAAATATTACCGAAATTCTTGTTAAAGGGACATAAAACCCAAAATGTTTCTGTCAGGGTTCAGATAAAGCATATGATTTTAACCAACTTTCCAAATTACTTATATTATCTAATATGCTTAGTTATCTTGGTATTCTTTGTTGAAAAGCATTCTTAGGTAGGTTTGGGAGCTTGGAGCTAGCTGCTGATTGGTGGATGCACTAGTATGCTCATTTTTATTGGTAACCAATGTGTTCAGCTAACTCCCAGTAGGGCATTGCTGCTTCTTCAATAAAGGATACCAAAATAATGAAGCAAAATTGATAACAGATTTAAATGGGAAAGTTCAAATGTATAATCTATTTGAATCATGTAATAAAATGTGGGTTTTATGTCCATTTAAAAATATATTCCAAAGCTGTAATAAATGACTTCATACAATGTAAGGATATAAACTATTATATAGATTAAGATTCATTAAAATCACTGTGTGAATTGTTTATCAACAGAAGTTTGTTTAGTTATTTACTATCAAACAGAAACAAACTATTCAAATGAAATGATAGTAAAAAATGCATTTTTAAAATGATACAATTATCTTTTTTCTAAAGGAGTCAAACCACTATTTATTTTTATTTAAAAAATAATAAAACAGATGAATTATAATATAACATTTTCATTCCTGCTCTTTCAAATCCTTTTACTTTTTGTTGTGTAGTGAGGTCCCAAGAGCTCTGTACCTTGCATTAAAGGGACAGGCAACTCAAACTTCTTTATTGTTTAAAAAGATAGATAATCCCTTTATTACCCATTTCCCAGTTTTGCATAACAAGCACAGTTATAATAATATACTTTTTACAGCAGTGATTACCTTGTATCTAAGCCTCTGCAGACTGCCCCCTGATCACATGACTTTTTATTTATTATCTATTGACTTGCATTTTATCCAATTAGTGCAGTGTCTGCCCCAACCCACGGGTGTGAGCACAATGTTATCTATATGGCTTACATGAACTAGCACTCCCCTGTTGTGAAAGGCTAATAAAAAGTATGTGATAAGAGGGTATCTGTAGTAGCTTAGAAACAAGCAGAAATTTAGAGTTGTAAAGGTTATAAAGTATATTAATATAACAATGTTGGTTGTGCAAAGCTGGGGAATGGGTAGTAAAGACGTTATCTATCTTTTTAAACAATAAAAAATTTGGTGTTGACTGTCCCTTTAACTGTGTGCATCTGGTCTTTGATAAACTAACTGCGCATGTGGAGTTTGTCTGCAGTAAGAGGCCTTAACCCATTTGTGCCGGGGTTAACTTGTCTACATCAGAACAACGGTTCCGATGTAAACAAATTGAAATCTTGCGATCGTGCACCTGATCAAGAGATTTCAATGATGGGATCGTGTCAGGGGGGTGTCCCTATGATGCTAGGCATGCCCTCCAGACCGCGATCCCATCAGGGAAGCGCCAGTGGCTTCACGAAAGCCAATCGGTTAGAACGTTGTATTTCGTCCTTCGGCGCTAAAGCCAAGCAAAATTTGGACGAAATACAACGTCCTAACGTGGTTAAAGGGTTAAATTGCTTGGATTTCACATGAAAGCTTGTTTTTATTCATTATAATGGGCCAATGACTGTGTGCGCGGCTGCAATGTGCAGAATGAAAAAACCTGCTTAACTGGACAGTCCAGGAAAACTTTCACAAAAATACTGAACACTTAAATGTCCAGGTTTATTTTTTAAAGTGTATTGCTTTTAGTTACATGTAAAAGGCCTCCTATGCCTCAATGCATTAAAAATATGTAGCAGATAGAGATGAATGACAGTCAAGGGGGTCACATCACTACTATTTATGTGGGGAGCAGCAGCTCAAGAAATAAAATGGTTGATTAGTTTGTTACAGGGAGCCAAGGGGTAAAAAAAACTGTTCAATAGCAAAAATATACATCAAGATCAAGAATGTATATTTTTGGGGGGCGGGCATTGTGTGACCCCGCCTACAATTATGTCCTAGAGATTGTCCAGTATTTTTGTTGTAGACAGCTGGGAAACATAGCAGCAAAGGCAATATAAAACACATTTAATTAAAACAAAAATACTCTTTAAATCTATGATTTACTAAATAAGTTGATTTTATGAGGTTTACTGTCATTTTAAATGCAAACTGATTCTTCCTTCTATATCAATCTTCTGTTTATCATGTTTTGTTTTAATAATGAATTTCTTGTTGTTACTATTTATTCATGAAACAATACTAAATAATAATAATAAAAAAAACTTGCCATATTTTCTGTCTGAGTGTGTCTGTTTATTTTGAAAATGAGATGTTCTTTGTTTGTTATGATCATGTAGATGTGTCACTTTCCGCCAAAGGGGCCCTTTTAACCTTTTTTTTAAATATCAAACAAACAATATTTTGTCTGTGCCAACCTCCCCTATTCCACCATCAGAAAAATGCTTTGCGCAGGGTTTTAGCATAGCTTGTGTGCGATTCCATATTAGAGAAAATAGAAAACCCTGAAATAATTGAATACATAAATATTTACAGACATATATACACATATAAACACATAAATACATATGTACACATAAAGTATATAGACATATATAGAAGTGCATTGGAGCCCTTTGCAGTCAAGTAGCATAAAATATGTAAAAGCATATTTATTATATCCATTGACTTCTATGGGGGAATATGTAAACGCCCATGCAATATTCTAACTTCTACTTTTACAACTCGTCGGGAAAGCGCGAGAGCAAAAACAGTTTACTTTCAATTCCTAATACGAGCCCAACCCGACACACGCAAAAAGCTCACTTCTAGTGCAGTTAACGCTTGAGCGGGAGCATTAAATAGCGCACCACTCCTAATCTGGCACTATATGTTCTATGCTATTAGTGTACACAATTATATCATATATGCTCCTCTAGGTATATACCTTTCATGCATATTACTCTGCATGCTTAAAGGGACATAATACTCATATGCTAAATCACTTGAAACTGATGCAGTATAACTGTAAAAAGCTGACAGGAAAATATCACCTGAGCATCTCTATGTAAAAAAGGAAGATATTTTACCTCACAATCTCCTCAGCTCAGCAGAGTAAGTTCTGTGTAAAAAGTTATACTCAGCTGCTCCCAGCTGCAGGTAAAAAAATTAAAAAAATGAAGAAATGAACAGCAGCCAATCAGCATCAGCAGTGCTGAGGTCATGAACTCTTACTGTGATCTCATGAGATTTGACTTAACTCTCATGAGATTTCATAGTAAGCTTCCTTTACCTGATTGGTGAAATATGAGAGGCTCATCCTTTCAGCTGTCCCAGGACAGACACACTAATATGCTGCTTAGAAATCCTTTACAATGGGAGGTGGCTACTGAGGAACTTTTGAGGTAAAATATCTTTCTTTTTTACATAGAGATGTTCAGGTGATATTTTCTAGTCAGCTTTTTACAGCTATGCTGCGTCACTTTCAAGTGTTTAAACATTTGGGTATTATGGCCCTTTAATTCTAAATGCAGTCATGCAGGATTTCTATGTATTTTAGTACAACAGGGGAAATCCTTTAGAGATACAGTAAGATCTATTGGTATCTCTTTTATACCTAATGTATGAGTAATTTCTATGTATGCACATTCGTTTATCATGCAGATACTGAACACTGAATAATTTCATTAACAATGTACATTGTGTATTCCCTTTATACGTATACACAGTCTCTGCTTATTTTGGACATGGATTTATGAGTATCTACTGTGTACCTGTTTGTCTACATGTGATTCTTATCTAGTTAGTAAAGCCACATGACAAACTAAATATGTGGGTATGATAGCATTTGCATATATACTACATACTGATGTTTATGTCATACACAGATTTATAAACTTTGTATTAACTTATATAAGTTTATATATTTTAAGATTTATCAAGAAAAAAATAGTTTGGATATCTGGACTGATTCCCTTTGTCCTTCATGAGATTGGGAGCTTTGTTCTCTTGGAGGCAGAGTCCTCCACATTGACCAGCAGTACTGTCTCATTTTCTCAGAAATCCTTCAAATTGGGCAGCCTTTATATAAGGATTTGGAGGATATGGGAATTATTAATTTCATTACCAGTGTCATTTCAGGGTCAAGGGTTTTACTCCAATCTGTTACTTACAGTCCAGTTCTAGATTTATCAGCCCTAAACATGTTTGTTAGGATTTTCACTTTTATAATGGTAACAATCTGCACACTTTTACCCTTATTTTAAAGGGTCAGTTAATGGCTACTATAGACCCACCTCAAGGATGCATATCTGCACATTCCTATACACAAGGATCACGTTCAGTTCCCGAGGTTTGCATATTTGGACAAACACTGCAGTTAGTCACTCTCCTGTTTCTCGCTAAGGAGTTGGGTACAATGTTGGCAGTGATCAGGATTCAGGGCATTTCATTTGCACCAAATATAGATGACATACTCACAAACATCTGTCTTTTTTTTAAGACCATGGCTGCAGAATCAACTTACCCATAAGCTCATTATATCCTGCTGCAATGGTGGCATTTATAGGAGTCATAATAGACTCAATGCTTCCTGATGGAACCTTGCAAAATAAAGATTCAGAGGTCGTGTCTCTCCCTGCAAAGGACTTCATTTCCATCAGTAATTCAGTGCATGGAGGCAGTGGGTCTTATGGTTACTTCTTCAGAAGCAGTACTTTTTGCCCGTCTTCACTAGCGAACCCTCCAATTGTCGAAACCTGATGAATGCTATTGCAACGGCGTTAACTTCCCCCATAGAAGTCAATGAAGAGCACAGAAGAAAAAAACTAATTGTTAACTTCAGTGCGTGTTATGTGTATATATATATATAAATATATATATATAAAACGAAAGGAGACTGCACTCCAAGACTGGACTGGGTACACATCCAATGGCTCTATCTATCTATCTATCTATCTATCTATCTATCTATCTATCTATCTATCTATTGGGTTCACCCATAAGGGTCTCAAGGCGCTGAGGGTTGCAGTTCAGTTGAAGAGCCAGGTCTTGAGGTCCTTTCTGAACTTATTTAGGGCGGTAGCTTGTCTGAGGTGCAGCGGGAGGGTGTTCCAAGTCTTGGCAGCCAGGTGAGAGAAGGATCTGCCTCCCGCTGTGGTTTTCCTGATGCGGGGGATGACAGCGAGGGCTTGGTCGGCCGATCAAAGTTGTCTGGCAGGGGTGTAGAAGGTAACGCGGTGGTTCAAGTATTTGGGACCGATGTTGTGGAGGGCCTTGAATGCGTGGGTGAGAAGCTTGAAGGTTATTCTTTTGTTGATGGAGAGCCAGTGCAGGTCCCGCAGGTATTTGGGGATGTGGCATTGACGAGGGATGTCAAGGATTAGTCTGGCCGAGGAGTTCTGGATGTGCTGTAGTCTCTTTTGGAGCTTGATGGTGGTGCCGGCGTAGAGTGCGTTACCATAGTCCAGTCGGCTGCTGACGAGGGCGTGAGTGACAGTCTTCCTGGTCTTGGTTGGGATCCATTTGAAGATCTTTCGCAGCAGGTGAAGTGTGTGGAAGCATGCAGAAGAGACGGCATTGATTTGCCAGTCCATGGAGAGCGATGAGTCCAGGATGACACCTAGATTTCGTGCATGGTCAGTGGGGGTTGGAGGGTGTCCGAGGGCTGTGGGCCACCAGGAGTTATTCCAAGCGGATGTGGTAGGACCGAGGAGGAGGACTTTGGTCTTGTCTGCGTTCAGCTTTAGGCAGTTGTAGTTCATCCAGGTGGCGACTGCTGTCTCTCTCTTGGTGGTGGTGGGGTCACTGGTGAGTGAGATGATTAGCTGGGTGTCGTCGGCGTAGGAGACGATGTTGAGGTCGTGTCGTCGGGCGATGGTGGAGAGAGGGGCCATGTAGATGTTGAATAGGGTGGGGCTCAGAGAAGAGCCTTGGGGTACACCACAGCTGATTTCTGTGGGCTTGGAGGTGAAGCGTGGGAGTCTAACTTTCTGGGTTCTGCCGGTGAGGAAGGAGGTGATCCATTCCAGGGCTTTTTCACGTATGCCGGCATCGTGTAGTCGGTTGCGGAGGGTGAGGTGGGAGACAGTGTCGAATGCTGCTGAGAGGTCTAGGAGAATGAGGGCGGCGGTCTCTCCTCGGTCGAGTAGGGCGAGGATGTCATCTGTGGCGGTGAGGAGGGCGGTCTTGGTGCTGTGGTTGCTCCTGAACCCAGATTGGGAGGGGTCTAGGGTGTGGTTGGCTTCAATGTAGTCAACGAGTTGCACGTTGATGGACTTCTCGATGACTTTCTCCGCAAAGGGGAGCAAAGAGATTGGGCGGTAGTTCTTCGGATCATTGGGGTCAGTTGTGGGTTTTTTCAGTAGGGGTTTTAGTTCTGCGTGCTTCCAGTCATCCGGGAAGGTGCTGGTTTTGATGGAGCAGTTGATGGTGCTGCAGAGCTTGGGGGCAATGGTGTCACCCGCTTTGTTGAAAATATGATGCAGGCATGGGTCCGAGGGTGCTCCGGAGTGGATCAATCTCATGATCCTGATGGTGTCCTCTGTGGTGAGGAGGCTCCAGATGGTCAGTGGGGGGTAGGTGGGGGTGTATTTGGGTGAGGTATCTGTGGGAGTAGGTGGGTAGGCGGTGGTGGGTGAGTTCAGAGGCGCAAAGCTGTCATAGATGTCGACGATCTTGCGGTGGAAGTACATTGCGAGGTTATCGCAGAGGTCCTCGGAGGGCGGGATATCGTTGGTGTTGCTGTTGGGATTGGAGAATTTCTTGATGACTGTGAACAGCTTCTTGCTGTTGTGGACATTGGCATTGATTCTATCTTGGATGGCTGTCTTCTTGGTGGTTTTGATGAGGTGGTGGTGGGTAGTGAGGGCTTCTTTGTAGGCTGTTTTATTTGAGGGGGTCTTGCTGGATCTCCAGGTCCTTTCCAATCGCCTGCAGTGGCGTTTAGAGTCCTGGAGGGCAGGGGTGAACCAACTAGCCTTGTTGGTGGGTTGGCAGTTGGACGGTTTCTTGAGAGGGGCGAGGATGTTGGCGCAGTCTGTGAGCCAGTGGTGGAGGTTGCGGGCAGAGGAGTTGGCATCTGTGGAGGTAGCTGGGGGGATTTTGTTCAGGGTGGAGTGCAGTTGGTCTTCGGTGATGTTGTTCCAGTTTCTGCGGGGTGGGTGGTGCTGCCGGAGGTGTGCGGTGGGTTTGTTGAAGGAAATGTATGCAATGGTGGTCGGTCCAATGGAGTTCGGTGATGTGGTTGACTGAGATGTGGTTGCCAGCAGAGACCTCCCGGTCGGTTGCTGCGCTCCTTGTGGGAGATCTTGTATACATCGGGGATGGCGATGTCTGGCATTGATGTGGGGTTCAGCCAGGTTTCAGTAAGGAAGGCAACATCCGGGGAGGTGGAGTTGAGCAGGTTCCAGATTTCGACGGCGTGCTTGCGGACGGAGCGGGTGTTGAGGAGGATGCAGCTGAGGTGCTTGCCGTTGTTTTTGCGTGAGGTGACTGGCAGGTTAGTGGTTTGGAGGGAGGAGAAGGCGTGAGAGGTCACTGGCAGGTTAGTGGTTCAGAGGGAGGAGAAGGCGCAGTTGCGGCAGGTGAAGGGTCCTATGGTGTTCGTCAGGGATGCGTGGTGGCAGGCACATGATCTACCGGTGTTGAGATGGAGGAGGGTGCTGGTGTCGTAGTGGTGGTGGTTGTGGGAGCCAGGGTTCATGGCGCTAGACGCGGTCCAGGTGCGGACGGGCGTAGACGGGCTTGCGCAGCAACTTCCATTAAATAGGTGCTGGGAGGTGGGAGGGCTGGGAGGCGGGGGGCAGGGCAGTGGCTGTAGGAAGAAAGTTAACAAAGGGAGTTACCTGTGATGTGTTGGTAGGCGGGGGGGGAGGGCAGTGGCTGTGGCATGGGAGAGACAAGCATGAAGGAGAGTAGGCTAGAAGAGGCTGCAGTCTCAGAATAAGGCAGCAGCAACTTCCATTAAATAGGTGCTGGGAGGTGGGAGGGCTGGGAGGCGGGAGGCAGGGCAGTGGCTTTAGGAAGAAAGTTAACAAAGGGAGTTACCTGTGATGTGCTGGTAGGCGGGGGAGGGCAGTGGCTGTGGCATGGGAGAGACAAGCATGAAGGAGAGCAGGCTAGAAGAGGCTGCAGTCTCAGAGTAAGGCAGCAGAAACTTCCATTAAATAGGTGCTGGGAGGTGGGAGGGCTTGGAGGCGGGGGGCAGGGCAGTGGCTGTAGGAAGAAAGTTAACAAAGGGAGTTACCTGTGATGTGCTGGTAGGCGGGGGGAGGGCAGTGGCTGTTTCATGGGAGAGACAAGCATGAAGGAGAGCAGGCTAGAAGAGGCTGCAGTCTCAGAGTAAGGCATATATATATATATATATATATATATATATATACACACACACACACACACAAAAAAAAGTGGAGAGAAAAAAGCCAAATCTGACACATTCCATGCAAAACTCCAAAAACAACATTATTGGCACCATCAATTTAATATTTGGTAGCACACCCCTTGGAAAAAATAACTAAAATCAATCGTTTCCTGTAACCATCAATTAATTTCTTACACCTCTCTACTGGAATTTTGGACCACTCTTCTTTTATATGACCGCCACTGTCATTGGACATTTAATGCTTTTATTCTAAAGGCAGTGGAAAGTTGCAGGTATTTAATCCTAATTAATTTTAAAATGCTATCAAATAAATAAGAGGTGCCAATTGTGAAGTTGTACATTATAAGTATGTGTTTTAAAAGGTTTCTGTTTCAAAAATGACTATAACGTCCCTTTAAATATGCACAGTGCATATACAATAAAATACATTAATAAATATAGATATATATATACAGATATCAAAATAACAAGAGTATTGCATCGAGCAATGATACTTTTTTTATTGGACTAACTATACATTTATAAGTTGACAAGCTTTCGGAAGAGTTCCTTTATCAAGTCTGAAGCAATACTGACCTATTCAATGGAATTTACAGATAGGTCAGTATTGCTTCAGACTTGATAAAGGAAGAAACTCTTCCGAAAGCTTGTCAACTTATAAATGTATAGTTAGTCCAATAAAAAAAAGTATCATTGCTCAATGCAATACTCTTGTTATTTTGATATCTAAATCTCTGGACTAACATGGCTACTCCAATCAACGTATATAGATATATATATATTAAAGCCGATTGCAGCCCTTTTTTTTGTCAAACACCTTATATCATATATCTTTGAGCCCTGATAAGTTTTTTATTATTTATGTTTTAAATCTTTTTTTATCAGACAGCGTTTATATAAGTGTTGCTGTACTTTTAAGTGTTCTTTAAAACAAAGAAGATAGACAATATAAAAGTCCTGGTATAAAAGTAAGGGAATTCATCACTCTTTTGATAGAATATATATTTAAAGATACTTTATTGTATACATATATTTAGAGTAGGCATATCCTGTCATCATGACTACACACACATCCTAAAGTGCCAAGTGTACACAGTGTATTTGTGCTCAAACTAATATAAAAAACATAGAAAACATAGGACATAACAAAGATACAATTATATATAGCATCAAAGCTAAACACACGCCTGATGTCCAAGGTATATATAAAGCATGCAACTCCCTGCTGCACCAGACCCTATACAAAATAGGACTTGTCTGGCCAGGTTATCTTGGGATCTATGCATGCAATATTTTAAAATAGTAGCGTGGATGGCATTAGTATTGTAGCAAGACATATAATAAAGTAAACAGTTTGTTATGTGGGCATAGGCATCCAAGATTCCAGAAACAGTTATGCATATGCTTATGTGAAATTGGTCGTCATACAGCAAAAAGCATCCATGCAGGCAAGCAATAGAATGGCAAGCAAGTAGCTGAAAGTGCAAAGACAGCAGAGTGGAAACAAGCGTCTCAAGTGCCAGTACAATGTTATTCAAATGTTCATATCAAATGTCATTTAGGCATCAAAGTTGTTAAGTAACGCTATTCCATATAGAACATATAGGAGTAAGAGGTAGTGGCTAAGTACAGTTCCAAACAGACCGGACCACCTGCAACTCAATCAAGCAGGCTCCACATATAGCGGTTCCGTTATAGCCCAAAAACTACACCTCTCCTTTTAAGTACGTCTCCAATAATGAAATCCTGTATTACAGTATGCCAGAGGAATGTAGGTCCTGTACTTGCAGAACTTAGCAGTCGCCTCCTAATAGATTTCTGCCTGCATGTCATAAAACCATCAGACATCAGAACGCAAGGCCACCGCCTAAGCGCGTTTCACCCCCATTGGCTGGACAATGGGGCTTCGTCAGGGCGTAGTGACATCACAGGACCATGCATAATTTATTGGTTTGTAAAGGTTCAGCCCACTGAAGAATGGTGAAATATTATTGGTAACCTAGTTACATGGATTAACATCACATTTAGAATTCAATTAAAAACCCTGGCACCAGACAAATATGTGCAATATTATGACGTTCATCAGATAATAATAATAATGGTTATATACATATTTACATGACAACGAATAGCAGATGATAATAAAGCAAGCCACTACCCTATAACTTATATTTGCATGTAGAGAGAACACATATCTAGGCATATATGTCACGGGACCCAGAAAAGATACAAACAGTAAACAAATACATCTTACCCATCACACACAGTATATTATTATTAGATGAGATGCAAGAGGAACAACAGCAAAGTCAAGCATAAAATGAAAATGAATTCAGAAAGTGGGGATGAACAACCTGTTAACATTCATCAATGTTTTAAGAAATAGAAATGTATTGATAAAAAAAAGTAAAAATATGGGCAGAAACATCAAGTCTTGAGAATTATGACAAAAATAAAATTATACCCCGAGGCTTATGCCTCCACCTTGATCCTGATACAGGACTAAGAGAAGAAGATAGGGGTGACATCATTCTCGAGGATTGGAATCAAAGCCCTTACAATTGTTACCTGATACTAATGGGTAAAATGGTTGATAGGAATAAAATCAGGTTGAAAAAATCAAAAATGAAGTTGAACAGTCTCTAAAATAGGTACATTTATTTGAAAAAGACAAGAATTTTATTCAATTAAATAATGATGTGAAAGATGTAAAAGTCAGGCTACAAACTGACATAAAATTAAGGAAGAGTCGAAAACTAGCAAGGGACCAAGATGACTTTAAGAAAAATAAAGTGTATTCATATTATACCATGAGGAAGTCATATGACAGGAAACGGAGGGGAGGTAGGAAACAAAGAGAAAAAAGGTGGAAATATAAATGTAGAAGAGAGGAGATATCAAACACGGTTCAGCAGAGCAGGGTATATGGAGCAAAATCAGATGCAGGGTCAGAGCTACAGGAGGAGAAGAGGGAGACAGAGGGACTTCTAGAAACCCCTAAAGGAGACAATTTTTAGATAGTCAACTTGTCCTCTTTTAAACTCAGTGTGGCTCATGTTAATCTCTTACAGAAAGGACTATCTTTTTGTCCTAAAAATCATCTAGATAAATTTGAATTTCTTAAAGACTTGCGGTATTTTGCAAGAAGGATTATACTATCACAGATGTTTAGAAACAAAAGTAAAGAGAATTTGAATGTTGCCACCTGGAAATAGCAACGAGCAGACCCTAACTACACAAACTGATTTTAGAGCAATGTCTAGATATATGCCACCTCTCTCATTAATACCTGCAGTACAACATTTTGTGAAAGCTGTCGAAAATGACATTGAAAAAATAACGTTTACAGGGGTTGTAAATGATAATCTTAATTTGGAGGAAATGAAAGACTTAAAAGAACTAGAAAATGTCCCCAATTTAACTATTAAGCCGGCCGATAAAAGCGGCAATCTAGTACTTCTTGATGAAAACATATATGTGCTAGATGTCAAAAGATAACTACTAGATAGAAATCAATATCTTAAATTACCATCGAACCCAATAAAAACTATACAATCTTCTCTCTTTATGCAAAAATTAAGGGTATTATAACAGTAGAAGGATTTAAATATCTTTACCCCTTACATTCTACAATGCCGGTGTTTTATTTTATCCCTAAATTACATAAAAATCTAAAAAAAAAAAAAAAAATCTCCGGCATTGGTAGTTTAACAGAGAAGATAGGCACCTATGTGGATAATTTATTTCCTGAGACCTTTTTTAAAAATGTTGCCCTCCTTTGTCCTGAATACTTCTGATCTTCTTAGGAAACTCAATGGTATAAGTGTATCAAATGAAACACTATTAGTTCCCCTTGATGTGGAGGGCCTGTACTCCTCCATACCAAATGATGTTGGTTTGGAGGCGTTCAGGCATTTCCTTGAAAGTCGTAGGAGTACCCATGACAAACATACCAAATTTGTGCTGAAGCTGATGGAGTTCATTCTTGAAAACAATATATTTATGTTTGATAATAAAATTTATAAACAAGTTCGAGGGACAACAATGGGAGCAATTTGTGCTCCCACATACGGATGTCTCCATCTTGGAGCATGGGGAAATCAAGAGGTTTTTGAGCAATTCAGATATTATACTGACAACTTTGTACAGATTTGGCTAAGATATGTAGACGATATACTGTTGCTGGGAATGGCTCAGTTGATATACTTTTGGAATTCATTAGCAAACTAAACCACAACAACAGTAATATCCTCCTTACTTGCCAATATGATACTAAAGAGATCACTTTTTTGGACATTAAAATAAAAAAAAAAGAGGTAACTTAACAACAGATAACTATAGGAAACTGACAGCCACCAACAGTCTCCTGCAGGCCTCAAGTTATTATCCTGAAGCCTTAAAACGAGGTATTCCTGTTGGTCAGTTCATTCTGATTAGAAGGATCTGCACAACACGATCATCATTTGAAAAACAGGCCAGTGAAATGAATATGTTCAGTACAAGAGGCTACTCAAAAAGGTGTATTGAAACTTCATATAAAAGGGCAAGAAGTAGCAATAGAGATGCTCTCCTCTATAGCAGAACTAGAAATGAAAAAAATAAGAAAAGCATTAGGCTTGTTACTAAATACAATTGTCATTGGAATACTTTAAAAAGGATACTAAAAGAAAATTGGAGATTTTTGGTGACTGATAAAAGTTTGCCTGAAGAATTGGGAGAACATCCCCTTATAACAGCACATAGGGCCACTAATCTTAGAGACAAACTGATTCACAATAATTATATAGCCGCTCCAAATAATTGGCTATCTAGTGTAAAGGTTAAGGGTAATTTTCCATGTGGCAAATGTGTAACTGGTGAATTTACGGAAAGAACCAGAAGATTTTCCACAAACGGGGTTAACTTCTATAACATCAGATACTTATTTAACTGTAATACTAAAGGTCTATCTCCTCCACTGTTCATGCCCAAAATTTTATGTAAGCAAAATGAAAAAACAAATTAAGGACAGAATTAGAGAGCACAGAGATAACATTAAAAATAAGGATTTGGACAGTAGTGTAGCCAGACATTTTCTGGAATATCACCAAAGTGATCATGAGTCGTTAAAATGCATAGGGATAGATAAAGGTATTGTGAATGGAAGAGGGGGTGACCAAGATAAATGTCTACTAAGAAAAGAGTCCAGGTGGACATATTGGTTAAAAACCCTTTCACCTAGTGGTCTTAATGAGAAGTTAGATTTTTCATGCTTCTTAGGTTAACAATCTTGCCTTTAATAGCATAAGAGAGATATATATCAAGTTATTTTAAATATATTGGTTTATATGTATCCTAATTTTGCTATAGCATTAAGTTATAGGTACCTAAGAATTGTTGAAGTGTTTCTCTACTATTGTATGTATTGGGTACTTGTAAAGCGTGGCTAATCACCCATAAGTGTCTCAAGAAACTGCTCATTTTATCGACCTCGGAAGGATGAAAGGCTGAGTAGACCTCACCAGAGATCGTACCTGCTACAGAACTCAGCCACAGTGCATTAGCATGCTGAGCTACCTGTCCGGCACCTATTCCAGTACAAGATAACATTAAGGTAAAATTATATAGATTTTGAATATATATCTCAAGTTTTTTTATGAATTCATATTCATTTTATGCTTGACTTTGCCCCTTTGCTGTTGTTCCTCTTGCATCTCATCTAATAATAATATACTGTGTGTAATGGGTCAGATGTATTTGTTTACTCTTTGTACCTTTTCTGGGTCCCATGACATATATGCCTAGATATGTGTTCTCTCTACATGCAAATATGTTATAAGGAAGCTTTTTTTCTTCCCCTAAACTTTACGCAAGCTATAAAGTTGTGCTAACCTAACTAGCGTAAATCTTGATTAAGCTCAAGCCAACACATTTACTTTCAACTCGTAATACGATCCCTATTTCTGTTGTATGCAAAAAGACGATAAAATCCCAATATCGATTACGCACTAAAGTTAGTGCGCCATTAGTAATCTAGCCGTCATTTTTTTTGACCATTGTGTTAATTCTTCCTCAGAACCAGTCCAGATTATCAAAAGATGTGTGTGTATGTGTGTGCGTGTGTGTATATATATATATATATATATATATATATATAAACACACAAATATCCCATGGGGACTTTGCACCCAAGCTTGTAATTACTGGACATTCCTGCTGCCTTAATATAGAATGACATATAAGTAAAGTCTGAGGCCTAGATTTGGAGTTCGGCGGTAAATGGGCTGCTAACGCTCCGCGGGCTTTTTTCTGGCCGCACCATAAATTTAACTCTGGTATCGAGAGTTCAAACAAATGCTGCGTTAGGCTCCAAAAAAGGAGCGTAGAGCATTTTTACCGCAAATGCAACTCTCGATACCAGAGTTGCTTACGGACGCGGCCGGCCTCAAAAACGTGCTCGTGCACGATTCCCCCATAGGAAACAATGGGGCTGTTTGAGCTTAAAAAAAACCTAACACCTGCAAAAAAGCAGCGTTCAGCTCCTAACGCAGCCCCATTGTTTCCTATGGGGAAACACTTCCTACGTCTGCACCTAACACTCTAACATGTACCCCGAGTCTAAACACCCCTAGCCTTACACTTATTAACCCCTAATCTGCCGCCCCCGCTATCGCTGACCCCTGCATATTTTTTTAAACCCCTAATCTGCCGCTCCGTAAACCGCCGCAACCTACGTTATCCCTATGTACCCCTAATCTGCTGCCCTAACATCGCCGACCCCTATATTATATTTATTAACCCCTAATCTGCCCCCCTCAACGTCGCCGACACCTGCCTACACTTATTAACCCCTAATCTGCCGAGCGGACCTGAGCGCTACTATAATAAAGTTATTAACCCCTAATCCGCCTCACTAACCCTATCATAAATAGTATTAACCCCTAATCTGCCCTCCCTAACATCGCCGACACCTAACTTCAATTATTAACCCCTAATCTGCCGACCGGAGCTCACCGCTATTCTAATAAATGTATTAACCCCTAAAGCTAAGTCTAACCCTAACACTAACACCCCCCTAAGTTAAATATAATTTTTATCTAACGAAATAAATTAACTCTTATTAAATAAATGATTCCTATTTAAAGCTAAATACTTACCTGTAAAATACATCCTAATATAGCTACAATATAAATTATAATTATATTATAGCTATTTTAGGATTAATATTTATTTTACAGGCAACTTTGTAATTATTTTAACCAGGTACAATAGCTATTAAATAGTTAAGAACTATTTAATAGTTACCTAGTTAAAATAATAACAAAATTACCTGTAAAATAAGTCCTAACCTAAGTTATAATTAAACCTAACACTACCCTATCAATAAAATAATTAAATAAACTACCTACAATTACCTACAATTAACCTAACACTACACTATCAATAAATTAATTAAACACAATTCCTACAAATAAATACAATTAAATAAACTAGCTAAAGTACAAAAAATAAAAAAGATCTAAGTTACAGAAAATAAAAAAATATTTACAAACATAATAAAAATATTACAACAATTTTAAACTAATTACACCTACTCTAAGCCCCCTAATAAAATAACAAAGCCCCCCAAAATAAAAAATTCCCTACCCTATTCTAAATTAAAAAAGTTACAAGCTCTTTTACCTTACCAGCCCTGAACAGGGCCCTTTGCGGGGCATGCCCCAAGAATTTCAGCTCTTTTGCCTGTAAAAAAAACACATACAATACCCCCCCCCAACATTACAACCCACCACCCACATACCCCTAATCTAACCCAAACCCCCCTTAAATAAACCTAACACTAAGCCCCTGAAGATCTTCCTACCTTGTCTTCACCATACCAGGTTCACCGATCCGTCCTGAAGAGCTCCTCCGATGTCCTGATCCAAGCCCAAGCGGGGGCTGAAGAGGTCCATGATCCGGTCAAAGTCTTCATCCAAGCGGGGCAGAAGAGGATCTTCCATCCGATTGAAGTCATCATCCAGGCGGCATCTTCGATCTTCTTCCATCCGGAGCGAAGCGGCAGGATCCTGAAGACATCCAGCGCGGAACATCCATCCGGACCGACGACTGAACGACGAATGACTGTTCCTTTAAGGGACGTCATCCAAGATGGCGTCCCTCGAATTCCGATTGGCTGATAGGATTCTATCAGCCAATCGGAATTAAGGTAGGAATTTTCTGATTGGCTGATGGAATCAGCCAATCAGAATCTAGTTCAATCCGATTGGCCGATCCAATCAGCCAATCAGATTGAGCTCGCATTCTATTGGCTGATCGGAACAGCCAATAGAATGCGAGCTCAATCTGATTGGCTGATTGGATCAGCCAATCGGATTGAACTTGATTCTGATTGGCTGATTCCATCAGCCAATCAGAAAATTCCTACCTTAATTCCGATTGGCTGATAGAATCCTATCAGCCAATCGGAATTCGAGGGACGCCATCTTGGATGACGTCCCTTAAAGGAACAGTCATTCGTCGTTCAGTCGTCGGTCCGGATGGATGTTCCGCGCTGGATGTCTTCAGGATCCTGCCGCTTCGCTCCGGATGGAAGAAGATCGAAGATGCCGCCTGGATGATGACTTCAATCGGATGGAAGATCCTCTTCTGCCCCGCTTGGATGAAGACTTTGACCGGATCATGGACCTCTTCAGCCCCCGCTTGGGCTTGGATCAGGACATCGGAGGAGCTCTTCAGGACGGATCGGTGAACCTGGTATGGTGAAGACAAGGTAGGAAGATCTTCAGGGGCTTAGTGTTAGGTTTATTTAAGGGGGGTTTGGGTTAGATTAGGGGTATGTGGGTGGTGGGTTGTAATGTTGGGGGGGGGTATTGTATGTGTTTTTTTTACAGGCAAAAGAGCTGAAATTCTTGGGGCATGCCCCGCAAAGGGCCCTGTTCAGGGCTGGTAAGGTAAAAGAGCTTGTAACTTTTTTAATTTAGAATAGGGTAGGGAATTTTTTATTTTGGGGGGCTTTGTTATTTTATTAGGGGGCTTAGAGTAGGTGTAATTAGTTTAAAATTGTTGTAATATTTTTATTATGTTTGTAAATATTTTTTTATTTTCTGTAACTTAGATCTTTTTTATTTTTTGTACTTTAGCTAGTTTATTTAATTGTATTTATTTGTAGGAATTGTGTTTAATTAATTTATTGATAGTGTAGTGTTAGGTTAATTGTAGGTAATTGTAGGTAGTTTATTTAATTATTTTATTGATAGGGTAGTGTTAGGTTTAATTATAACTTAGGTTAGGATTTATTTTACAGGTAAATTTGTTATTATTTTAACTAGGTAACTATTAAATAGTTCTTAACTATTTAATAGCTATTGTACCTGGTTAAAATAATAACAAAGTTGCCTGTAAAATAAATATTAATCCTAAAATAGCTATAATATAATTATAATTTATATTGTAGCTATATTAGGATTTATTTTACAGGTAAGTATTTAGCTTTAAATAGGAATCATTTATTTAATAAGAGTTAATTTATTTCGTTAGATTTAAATTATATTTAACTTAGGGGGGTGTTAGTGTTATGGTTAGACTTAGCTTTAGGGGTTAATACATTTATTAGAATAGCGGTGAGCTCCGGTCGGCAGATTAGGGGTTAATAATTGAAGGTAGGTGTCGGCGATGTTAGGGAGGGCAGATTAGGGGTTAATACTATTTATGATAGGGTTAGTGAGGCGGGTTAGGGGTTAATAACTTTATTATAGTAGCGCTCAGGTCCGCTCGGCAGATTAGGGGTTAATAAGTGTAGGCAGGTGTCGGCGACGTTGAGGGGGGCAGATTAGGGGTTAATAAATATAATATAGGGGTCGGCGATGTTAGGGGCAGCAGATTAGGGGTACATAGGGATAACGTAGGTGGCGGCGATTTGCGGTCGGAAGATTAGGGGTTAATTATTTTAAGTAGCTGGCGGCGACGTTGTGGGGGGCAAGTTAGGGGTTAATAAATGTAATACAGGGGTCGGCGGGGTTAGGGGCAGCAGATTAGGGGTACATAAATATAACGTAGGTGGCGGTCGGCAGATTAGGGGTTAAAAATTTTAATCGAGTGGCGGCGGTGTGGGGGGAGCTCGGTTTAGGGGTACATAGGTAGTTTATGGGTGTTAGTGTACTTTAGGGTACAGTAGTTAAGAGCTTTATAAACCGGCGTTAGCCAGAAAGCTCTTAACTCCTGCTATTTTCAGGCGGCTGGAATTTTGTCATTAGAGCTCTAACGCTCACTTCAGAAACGACTCTAAATACCAGCGTTAGAAAGATCCCATTGAAAAGATAGGCTACGCAAATGGCGTAGGGGGATCTGCGGTATGGAAAAGTCGCGGCTGAAAAGTGAGCGTTAGACCCTTTAATCACTGACTCCAAATACCAGCGGGCGGCCAAAACCAGCGTTAGGAGCCTCTAACGCTGGTTTTGACGGCTACCGCCGAACTCCAAATCTAGGCCTAAATGTTTTTATCTTTTTTACTGCAATGTTTTTTCAATAACCAAACTCCAACCACCATTTGCCTTATATGGAGAAGCCAAACTGGACCTTAGGCTGCAGATAAAAGAAGACTGGCCACAGTCCTGATGTTAATATAAAATACATTGTTTTAGCCTTGAAAAGTCAGCCAGGTGCATTTCAAGTTCTAAGAATTAGAAAATCCTCATTTTTTGGAGCTGAATTGGATGAAAAGGGGACAAAATAAATAACAAAATTGCATGAAAAAGTTGTTTCATTAAGCATAACTAAACATTTTATAGAAAATATTAAGGTGTTTCCTGTCCTTTTGACTGCCAGAGCCATAGGATCTGTACTCAGAGAGTGTAGTTCATTTCCGTGTTTTGTATGTCTCTTGAAAAATTACAAAAGCCTGTATCACTTTGGTTTGTCTGGTTGGAAGCTAGCATGTGTGGTTATAGGTTAGGAACCCATGGGAAAAGAGACCTTGACATGGTTCTGAGACTATCACCATTTCACTAAATACTAGGGTGACCATATCGCTGCTTTAAAAAGGGACACATATGAAAAATACATATGCCAGGGCTGTTAAAAAAATGTTTTGAATAATGTAACATTATAAGAACCCTGACATATGTATTTTTCATATGTGTCCCTTTTTAAAGCGGCAATATAGTCACCCTACTAAATACGAACTCTTTAATTTATGCTTTTAATATAGCTGTGATCATGTGAGTGAGTGCGGGACTTTTGTTTGTATAGTGTTTACATTTTCATGTAATTTGTCTTATGGGCTTTGCATCCAGGCTTATCTGGGATTGAGCTACGATTTTTGCCAGTGCAGTCCATTTCCGTGTTTTGCATGTGACTAGGAAAACTACATAGTCCTGTGTCAGGTTTGCTTGTTAGAAGCATGCGAGGCTGTAGGTTTAGGATCCAGGTGAGACCTTGAAGCAGTCTTTAGCCTTTCACTATTTGGCCAAATGTTGTAACTATTTCTTTTATTTTGCTCTTAATATAGCTGTATGCGTGCAAGTGAGTGCCATGTGTTATGTTTAAATATTGGTACATTATTATTTATATTTATTTATAAACCAGCAATATGTAGAATTAATAACAATTTACACCTCGCAGGGTAAATTTCATACACAGCTGTGACATCAGAGAAGACCAAACAAAATAAGAAAAGATTGTAACAATATATATTTTCAAACAAGTAGCAATTTCCTAACCCCTTCCCAACATTAAGGCGTTCCATGCTGTCCTAACTGTGCTGGGCTTTAGCGCCGTTAGAGCGGCATGGAACATTCTAGCCGTTTGGCTGTACTGAAGCCATGAATGGGATTGCGGTCTGCAGGGCGTGCTTAGCATCATAGGGACCCCCCCACTGACCTGTTTCGATTATTGAAATCTCGATGTAGACAAAATAGCCCTTTTATGAAAGGGTTAAAGAAAATAATAATAATACAAAATAAAAAAATTACCCAATATTCCTAAAAGACAAAATGAAAAGACAACCAACTGATGTATCTAAGTCAAGTGTACTCTTTGCTGGGGTTTTATCATTATATTACCTAGAAACCAAATTTAAACAAAGACAGGTATTTTATACCAAAACATGAACAATTTTCTGTTTTGTATAAAAATAAATAAATAAATAAATAAATACTTCTCTTCTGTCCACTCCCCCTCCCACCCTATCCAGTTCCTTAGTGTTGGGAAACTCTTTCATTTCTATAGCCCCATTCTAATATTCCCACAAATGGATGAATTAATTGAACCTGCATCTCCATGGGGTATGATTGGATATGTTTTTTCCATTTATGATATAACTGATGTGTCATACTGCTCTAGTATCAACTGATTTGATATTTTCTTGGTAAATTCTGAAAAATTAGAGCAGTTTTGGGATTTCCAATATTTTAAAATTAAGCTCCTTCCTAACAAGATTATACTATTTAGGAATCTGTCATTCTTATAAAAATGTATGATTTTAATTAAGAATAAAAGAGCTTGGAACATAAATAGACTTCCACTAAATTGTATTAGATCATTAATAAATCCTGTTCCAAAATATTGAACCTTTGGACATTTCCAAAAACAGTGTAGCAGATCTGCTTTATGATAATTACACTTAGGACACGCAGCTGACATTGTAGGATCCCATCTTGATTTCATGAGCGGTGAAATATAAGATCTTTGTACAATCCTAATTTTAATTCCTTCCATGGTGTTAACAACCCCAATTAATTTGTAGGTACGCAAAAAATTCAAAATGAGAAAAACTTGAAAAGATTTACAATCCATCTCTTATTTGTTCCACATAAGTAAGCCCTTTTTGGTTCCAATTTTTAAAGATCTTAGACTTGAAAGCTGAAGGAAAATTAGGATTCTGCAATACTGTTACATATTTGGAGCAATTGAGATTAATTTGAAGAGGTTTATTATTGTTATTATTATCAATTATTAATAGAGCGCCAATGTCGTGACTGTTTCATTTACTTATTTACGTATGCATTTACTTTTTATGCCAGAAAATCTCTGTAAGATAAAAATGTATACATTATGCATCACACCTAAAGCTGTACTCATAACTCATTGTTGTGCAATGCACCAGACACGCCTATACACCTGATTATGGTTGTGAATCTGGAAGTAATTACAAAAAAAAAGTCAGATCTTTACATCTCTAAAGAATTGCAGCATTATAAGGACATTCTGTTCTCATACTGTATGTAATCAGTTGTCAAATATTTTTAAATACAATTAAATTTTTGTGTTGTGAAACAGATCAAAAAGGTGAAATTAATTTTACTGTCATACAAGATTACAAGATAAAGCATTTATATTATTCATGTACCATAGGGTTTCATTGTCTAGAGTAAAAAGGAAACTTATTTTTAGATGACAATGGACATTTTTTATTCAAAATATAAATATTGTATTTAAAGGGACAGTCTAGTCAAAATTAAACTTTCATGATTCAGAAAGGGCATGCAATTTTAAACAACTTTCCAATTGACTTTAATCATTAAATTTGCTTTGTTCCCTTGGTGGTAGTTTTGAAAAGCTAAACTTAGGTAGGCTCAAACTGATTTCTAAACCGTTGAAAACCGCCTCTTAGCTCAGAGCATTTTGAAAGTTATTCGCAGTTAGACAGTACTAGTTCTTGTGTGTCGTATAGATAACATTGTGCTCATTCCTGTGAAGCTATTTAGGAGTCTGCACTGATTGGCTAAACTGCCTGTCTGTCAAAAGCACTGAGATAAGGGGGCAGTCTGCAGAGGCTTGGGCAAAAGGTAATAAGAGGTAAAACATATATTAATTTATATTAACTGTGTTGGTTATGAAAAACGGGGGAATGGGTAATAAAGGGATTATCTATATTTTTAAACAATACAAATTCTAAATTGTTTTTCATTACATGTTAGCTATTTTGCAAAAAGCTAACTTTACACAAATTTGTAAAATGAAGAAGTATTTAATTAAGGGGTGTGTTAGTTGATTCCTGCATCTGCATTTAAATTCCTATAAATTAATTTGCATGTAAAGCCACATTAAACAGTGGGTGAAATGCATTTAATAAATTGCACAGCTCAAACAAAAACAGTTCCTACATCTTTTTCAAAACTGTTTCTGTACTATTTTTGTACCAGCTTGGGTGCTTGTACTTGTTTCAACTGTTAAGTTAACCCCAACCAACATGATTAACCCTAACCCGCTCTAACACAACCCCCTAACCTAAATAACCTCTGTGACCCTGTTTCAGTAGTTTCCCATCCCCACCATTGCCAAACCAGGTATCATCCCAATAGTCTTGTAATACACAGAAGAACCCCATACACAACCTGCATTCACAAACACCACCATTACAGATCTATAACCACTCTCCCCTAACCTCTCCTCCCAATATCTAAATCAACAGAATTAGGTAAAAAAAATGCCCTTAATGTTAGATGAATAAGTGGCTTTTAAAATATCATTACTTAAGGGTTTTTCAGTCTCTCCCTTGAAGTCTGGGTCTCCTCTAGTGTTATATCCGATGTATAATATAAATACAGTATATGCTGCTGTTGTGTAAATAGATTTCACATATACTGCATATAGCTACATATACCTTTATATGAGAACCTGGTCCTAAATCAAGGTTGTAGATAAAGACCCAAATGGTAGACTTTTGCTCCTGAAAAATTATAGAGTTACCAATTAAGATATTTGATGAAGGTCATTTCAAAATGGGAATTTATCACCATTTTTACATATGTTTTGTAATGAAAACATAACGCTATCCGTCTAGAAGTATAGAGACAAATGAGGAGAGATACAGGAAGGGGAATCTGTGCAAAACTTTTGCAAGTATAAACATTACACTAAGTGCACAAACTACATAACACTGACATTCCTAACACAGTTGTGGATGGAAGATGTTTTTTAATCAGATAATTTCCTATGTTTATAACAAGGAAGAATTGAATCAGTTATTCAGTATCTTAGCAAAAATCTCTAATATCTGCAGCACATGTTTATAGATTGGCCCTTAAATTGGGTGGCAAAGTTTTTTTTCTTTTTCCTTTTGGATTTAGTGATGGATATAAAGTCCTCATTGTCACAAAGAACAAATACCTTAGTCTGAAGTTACACAGCTGTGTTCAAGCTAGTGGCAAAACCAACACTCTTTCATGTGATATTAGCAACACAAATGCAATCACATCATCTTGTTCACAACACATATTTCCTGACCTCACATATCATTCAGAGGGTTTATGAGGTTAATGATTGCTTGCTTGGGTTACAAATGCTTTGTTAGTTTATGTTTACAATTTGCTGCACATATAATCATGACATATACTTATACTTACATTGGACCATATTACAAGTGGAGCAGTATTTAGCGCTCCTGTTCGAGCGTTAATACCGCTGAAAGTAAACTTGCAATGCGAACGAGTTGGCGCACGTATTTCAAGTTGAAAGTAAAAGGTTGGTGAACGAGTGAAACTTGATGTGCGCTAATTTCAGGACCGGATAAAGAAACTGTGTTAACATCTTCTCTTCATAGACTTCAATGGAACACATTTTAAAAAAAATAAAAACCTAAACATTATCGCTTGTGCACTAACTCGTCCACGTTTGACCAAGTGTGCTAAAACCAAAAGGTATTAATGCATATTTTACATTCCTTTGTTCTTTACATAGAATAAAATGTTCTTTTCATTTTTAAATATACATTACTATATATATATTTGATTGTTTTTTGCACAATATATATCTTTACCTCTATATTCATATGAATATACAGTATATAGGTATAGATATATTTTTTGTAATATATATTTAAAAACACAAAGAACATTTTCCCCTGTGTGACGAATATTGTAATGTAAAATATTTACAGTGAATATGCAGTAAAAGACATTATTAAATATTAATATTGAATACAATTATTTTTTATGTTTAAAGGTATTTAGGTGGAAAGGGCTCCAAAGTATATTTATACATGGAAATATGTGTATACATGTGTGTATGTGTGTTTATATGTGTATATATGTCCATAAATTTCAATATATATATATATATATATTTATACACACAGCAACATGATATTTAGACATATATATTATAGCTGTTTCCATTAATATACCTTGTCATATACTTTTGAACCCTTATATAAAAATATGTATATTTAAATGACAAAGTTGTATTGGATTGTGCATATATAAGTGTAACTGTTTATTTTAATGTTTTTATGTTGTATTTGGTGCAACTTGTTTTTAAAGCCTGAGCCCTTTATGCAAGGTCTTCAGTAACGCTAAAACGACAAGCACAGAGTTAGATTACACTTGGCTGTGCATTGTTACCACAGGTGCAATATTTCTAACGGTAGCGCACCATTTGTAATCTAGCCCATTTTGGGTGATCATTCATAGTTTCAGTACTGTATATCTCATTAATTACCTTTCTATGATGACTATATTTGCATGATCCTTTACAGCATTACAAAAGAGCTTGGCATATCCACAGTGCTACAACATATGTGTTTATATGATAAATATGTTAATTCTGAGCTACCAAGGTACCATTGTGCATACTGAGAGCTCAAAAAAACTACAATTGCTAACAGGCTAGTTCTGTAGTAGTTTTCCATTTACTAATCACTGCACATAAAGAATGAGCCATTAGGTGTGTCATATGTCTGAGAAATATATCCACAAACAAGCTCTCTCTGTGCAATTCATTTTCCATAGAGTTTTATTATTTATTAACCCTAGAACAGAATTATAACTAGAAAGCTTGGGGTCCTGGTGCAAGAATCCATGTTTATATGGATATGTGTATATATATATATATATATATATATATATATATATATATATATATATATATATATATCCAGGCCCAGATGGAATACACCCATGGGTTTTACAGGAATTTAGCACTGTTAAAGACAAACCTCTAATCAAAACTCAATATCCTCAGGCATAGTACCCCAGGATTGACGTAAAGCTGATGTGGTGCCACTCTTTAAAAGGGAAGCAGGGCAGATCCAGGAACCTATAGACCAGTTAGTCGGGCATCAATAGTGGGGAAGATACTTGAAGGGATTATAAGGGATTATATTGATGAGTATATTAGTGTAAACAAGATTATGGGGCCGATTTATGAAGATGCGGGTCATGTCTGCCGACATACGCTGTCGGCATTTATCATCGCACAAGCATTTCCTGTCAAATGCTTGTGCAATGCCGCCCCCTGCAGATTCGTGGCCAATCGGTCACTAGCAGGGGGTATCAATCATCCCGACTGGATCCGATAGGGATGATTGCTGTCCGCCGCCTCAAAGGTGGTGGACAGGTTAAGGAGCAACGGTACATAAATCGGACCCTATGAGTTCAACCCAGCATGGTTTTATGAGAAATAGATCATGTCAAACTAATCTAATTAGAATCTACAAGGAAGTAAGTACAAATATAGATAAAGGGGAATCAGTTGCTGTGATATACTTGGATTTTGAAAGGCGTCTGATACAGTGCCACATGAGAGATTAATCTACAAAATTAAGGGACTGGGAATAGTTTACAATTGGCTAGATTACGAGTTTTGCATTAGAGGCTATGCGGTGCTAACGAGCAGTTTATGCTCACCGCTCACTTACAGACAGCGCTGGTATTACGGGTTTTTACAAACCCGGCGTTAACCACAAAAAAGTGAGCGTTGAGCAAAATTTTGCTCCACATCTCCCCTCAATACCAGCGCTGCTTACGTTATCGGTGAGCTGGATAAACGTGCTCATGCACGATTTCCCCAAAGGATTCAATGGGGGAGAGCCGGCTGAAAAAAAACCTAACACCTGCAAAACAGCAGCGTTTAGCTCCTAACGCAGCCCCATTGATTCCTATGAGAAAATACATTTAAGTCTACACCCTAACATGAACCCAGAGTCTAAACACCCCTAATCTTACACTTATTAACCCCTAATCTGCCACCCCCGACATCGCCGACACCTGCATTATATTATTAACCACTAATCTGCCACTCCGGACACCGCCGCCACCTACATTATACTTATTAACCCCTAATCTGCCGCCCTCAACGTCGCCGCCACTATATTAAAGTTATTAACCCCTAAACCTAAGTCTAACCCTAACACCCCCTAACTTAAATACAATTTAAATAAATCTAAATAAATATTCCTATCATTTAATAAAATATTCCTATTTAAAACTAAATACTTACCTATAAAATAAACCCCAAGCTAGCTACAATATAACTAATAGCTTCATTGTATCTAGCTTAGGGTTTATTTTTATTTTACAGGCAAGTTTGAATTTATTTTAACTAGGTAGACTAGTTATTAAATAGTTATTAACTATTTAATAACTACCTAGCTAAAATAAATACAAATATACCTGTAAAATAAATCCTAACCTAAGTTACACTAACACCTAACAATACTCTATAATTAAATAAATTAACTAAATTAAATTAAATTATCTAAAGTACAAAAAACAAACACTAAATTACAGAAAATAAATAAACAAATTACAAGACTTTTAAACTAATTAAACCTAATCTAATCCCCCTAACAAAATAAAAAAGCCCCCCAAAATAAAAAAAGCCCTACCCTACACTAAATTACAAATAGCCATTAAAAGGGCCTTTTGCGGGGCATTGCCCCAAAGTAATCAGCTCTTTTACCTGTAAAAAAAAAAGTACAAGTCACTCCCCCAAAATTAAAACCCACCACCCACACAACCAACCCTACTCTAAAACCTACCAAAACCCCCCTTAAAAAACCATAACACTAACTCCTTGAAGATCACCTTACCAGGAGACATCTTCACCCAACCGGGCCGAAGTCCTCAACGAAGCCGGGAGAAGTCTTCATCCAAGCCTGGTGAAGTGGTCCTCCAGACGGGCAGAAGTCTTCATCCAGATGGCATCTTCTATCTTCATCCATCCAGCGCGGAGTGGGTCCATCTTCAAGACATCCGACGCGGAGCATCCTCTTCATCCGACGGCTCTTCTCAAATGAAGGTTCCTTTAAATGACATCATCCAAGATGGCGTCCCTTCAATTCCGATTGGCTGATAGAATTCTATCAGCCAATCGGAATTAAGGTAGAAAAAATCCTATTAGCTGATGCAATCAGCTAATAGGATTGAAGTTCAATCTTATTGGCTGATCCAATCAGCCAATAGGATTGAGCTTGCATTCTATTGGCTGTTCCAATCAGCTTATAGAATGCCAGCTGAATCCTATTGGCTGATTGCAATCAGCCAATAGGATTGAGCTGGCATTCTATAAGCCAATCGGAATAATTCTATCAGCCAATCAGAATTGAAGGGACGCCATCTTGGATGACGTAATTTAAAGGAACCTCCATTCGAGAAGAGCCGTTGGATGAAGTGGATGCGCCGCGTCGGATGTCTTGAAGATGGACCCGCTCCATGCTGGATGGATGAAGATAGAAGATGCCATCTGGATGAAGACTTCTGCCCGTCTGGAGGACCACTTCTGCCCGGCTTGGATGAAGACTTCTGCCCGTCTGGAGGACCACTTTGCCCGGCTTGGATGAAGACTTCTCCCGGCTTCGTTGAGGACTTCGGCCCAGTTGGGTGAAGACGTCTCCCGGTAAGGTGATCTTCAAGGGGTTAGTGTTATGTTTTTTTAAGGGGGGATTGGGTGGGTTTTAGAGTAGGGTTGGTTGGGTGGGTGGTGGGTTTTAATGTTGGGGGGGTGATTCCTACTTTTTTTTTACAGGTAAAAGAGCTGATTACTTTGGGGCAATGCCCCGCAAAAGGCCCTTTTAAGGGCTATTTGTAATTTAGTGTAGGTTAGGGCTTTTTTATTTTGGGGGGCTTTTTTATTTTTTTAGGGGGATTAGATTAGGTGTAATTAGTTTAAAATTCTTGTAATTTGTTTATTATTTTCTGTAATTTAGTGTTTGTTTTTTTTGTACTTTAGATACATTTATTTAATTTATGGAATTAATTTAATTATAGTGTAGTGTTAGGTTTAATTGTAACTTAGGTTAGGTTTTATTTTACAGGTACTTTTGTATTTATTGTAGCTAGGTGGCTATTAAATAGTTAATAACTATTTAATAACTATTCTACCTTGTTAAAATAAATACAAACTTGCCTGTAAAATAAAAATAAACCCTAAACTAGCTACAATGTAATTATTAGTTATATTATAGCTAGCTTAGGGTTTATTTTATAGGTAATTATTTAGTTTTAAATAGGAATAATGTAGTTAATGATAGTTATTTTATTTAGATTTATTTAAATTATATTTAAGTTAGAGGGGTTAGGGTTAGTATTAGACTTAGATTTAGGGGTTAATAACTTTAATATAGTGGCGGCGACGTTGGGGGCGGCAGATTAGGGGTTAATAAATGTAGGTAGGTGTCGGCGATGTTAGGGACGGCAGATTAGGGGTTAATAATATTTAACTAGTGTTTGCGAGGCGGGAGTGCGGCGGTTTAGGGGTTAATATATTTATTATAGTGGCGGCGATGTCCGGTTCAGCAGATTAGGGATTAAAATTTTTATTTCAGTGTTTGCGATGTGGGGAGGGCCTCGCTTTAGGGGTTAATAGGTATTTTATGGGTTTTAGTGTACTTTTTAGCACTTTAGTTAAGAGTTTTATGCTACGGCGTTGTAGTGTAAAACTCTTAACTTCTGACTTTTAAATGCGGTACCAGTCTTGACAGGAGAGGGTCTACCGCTCACTTTTTGTCAGACTCGTAATACCGGCGCTATGCAAGTCCCATTGAAAATATAGGATACGCAATTGACGTAAGTGGATTTGCGGTATTTCCGAGTCTGGCCAAAAAAGTGAGCAGTACACCTGTACCTGCAAGACTCATAATACCAGCGGGCATTAAAAAGCAGCGTTAGGACCGGCCAACGCTGCTTTTTAAACCTAACGCCAAACTCGTAATCTAGCCGAATGTTAGTTTATGAATAAATAACTGAATAAAAGACAGGGAGCAACTAGTAGTAGTAAATGGATCATACTCAAATTGGACAAAGGTTATCAGTGGAGTCCCCCAAGGATCAGTACTGGGCCCTGTTCTTTTTAATATTTTTAATTAATGTCTTGGAGCATGGATTAAATAGCAATATTTTTGCAGATGAAACAAAGTTGTATAAGGTCATTAGGTTAGGGCAGGTTGAACTTGCTTTACAAGGGGATCTGCCAAAATTAGAAAGGTGGGCAAGGAGGTCACGTGAGCTGCGCCGGGGTCACAAGAGCTGCGTGGGGGTCATGTGAGCGAGGCAGCGCTTACTTGACCCAGATCTCAGAGAAGTACAGTATATATGTACCAGTACTGATTACAGGAGCACTAGGTACGGTTAAGGTGCATACTGAATTCCATAGTACAGCATTCTAGAAAGCATGTACTGTGAAGATCATGTGACCCACGTGACCCCCGTCCTTAAAGGGACAGTACACTGTAAAATTGTTTTTCCATAAATGTATTTTAAATAACTTGTTATACCAACTGCAGAGTATAAAATATTTGAGAAATTGCATTTGCGGATTTATTTGTGTATCTGAAGTAGCTCGTTTTGTGCTTTGAAACCACAGCCTATTACAATGGGTTGAGGTTCAGGTAATATCAGATCTAATTATGTTATCACTTTTATGTACACAGACTTGCTTCCTTATCTTATATTTGTCTGGAACACCAAAGCTCAATACATAGAGAGAACAATGGAAAATTATCATTTTATTACTTAACTATCATGCCCCCTTCTAAGGGTGTAATCTCTTCTGCTGGCTGTGTTTACTTAGGCTTGTCAATAGCGTATATGCCAGTATCAAAACTTTCAGTATAGGTTGGGAAACCACAAGCTAAATCAGCTATTTCAAATGCTGAAATACGAGTAAAGGAGCTACTTGCAACCAATTTAATATACTCTAGCAGGTAAAAAGGATCATTGGGAATAATTTAAAGGGGAGAAAGTTTTTGGGTGAACTGTCCCTTTAAGTTTGCACATTTGCTCCCTAGCCCATACGGGGAAGCTGGGCTAGGGATCAAACGGGCAAACTTAAGCATGGGTCACATGAGCACAGTACATGCTATGTAAATGCTGTAGTATGGAATACAGCAGTGGCGTAGCGTGGGGGGGGCCAGAGGGGCTGTTGCCCCGGGCGCATAATTATGGGGGGCGCAAAAGTCTCACTCTCAGTCATTAGTCAACTTCTTTAATTGTTTGTCAGTGTGTCTGGTCGCCTCCTGCAATCCCTAAATCTACTTATCCAACTCTCTCTAGTCTGAACGTTACCCCTGCTGTGCTGCTGTCTATTTACAGTTTATGCCACTAGCACAGCACGCCGGGTCCTGACTCCTCCCACTCCCAGCGCGCGCAGTTCAAGAGGGACCGAGAGTGCAAGAAGTGGAGGGGAAGAGCTGCTGCCTGCCTGAGGTGAGGACTGTTAAACATGATGGAAAGCATTTTTTATGTATAACATTGCTAAAAGCAATATTGCAGAAATGCCGCCATAGATGTAGATACCTGCAGGGCCGGCTTATCAATGGGACCAACAGGGTCCCACGGACCCAGGCGGCACTTGACAGGGGGCGGCAGTTCAGTCAGTGACTATTATTGTTATACTCTGCCGACTGCCGCTCCTGCCTGCTTCCCCCTCTGTGCTCAGCGCCGCGGCATAAGTGTGAAACTGTCTGTGTCACTGTGTGAATATTCCCTTCTGTCAGGCAGCCCGCCGCATAAGTTAAGTGTGAAACTGTGTGTATAGTCAGACTCTGCCGACTGCCGCTCCTGCCTGCCTGCCTCCCCCTCTGTGCTCAGCGCCGCGGCATAAGTGTGAAACTGTGTCACTGTGTGAATATTCCCCTCTGTGAGGCAGCCGCATAAGTGTGAATATTTACACTTACATAAAGAATCTGATTCCCAGGGGGCAAGGGCGGGCCAGACAGACCTCAGACCAGAGGCAACTCCGCGTTATGAGGGAGGGAAGCGGATATATGACGTTTGTCACTGTCATATATCCCCGCCCCCTCTGGTTCTGCCGCCGCGGCTCTAAATAACTCTAGTTGAGCAGTGAGTGCCTAATACACTGTGGACGTAGGTGGGGAGCGCCTGCCCTGGAGTCTGGACAGTTGGGTTAGGGGGGCGCAATTCTTACCTTGCCCTGGGCGCTGACAACCCACGCTACGCCACTGGAATACAGTATGAGCACAGTACATGTATACCATACTACAGCATTTACATAGCATGTACTGTGCTCATACTGTATACCATACTACAGCATTTACATAGCATGTACTGTGCTCATACTGTATACCATACTACAGCATTTACATAGCATGTACTGTGCTCATGTGACCCATGCTTAAGTTTGCCCGTTTGATCCCTAGCCCAGCTTCCCAGACATGGGCTCCATTTGATAAAGGTCTAAGTGTAGACCGAAACGTTATGGGTTAAGGCCCTGCTGTTATCCTTTTTTATTGGAATAAAAGACTTGTTGTTTGAACTCCCTGTATTGCCTGCTTTTTCCGGATACCAGACACACTAAGGCAGTGTGTGTATTTGGAATATTACTATATATATATATTTATATTTAGGAATATGTATTTAAAAATAGAAAGAAAATTTTCTACTATGTGAAGAACATTGGAATGTAAAATATTTACAGTAAATACACCGTAAAACACATTATAACATTTTAAAATGGAATAAAAATTATTTTTCTTGTTTTAAGGTATAAATTTATATACAGATTTATGCACACACATATGTGTAATATATACACACACACATATTTAGACATGTGTATATACATTTTAGCCCTTTCCATTTAAGCACCTTGTCACATGCCATATACATGTTATCAGAAAGTGTATATATAAGTGTAACAGCCTTTTTTTTTTTTTGCAGCCTTTATATTATAAGTGTGGCTTCATTTTGGATGAGCGTCAATACTTTGTTGTTTGATTGTTTGTATTTACTTTGGTCATTTTGGCAGCACTCCCAGAATATGTGCACTAATACATAATATGTTTTTTGTTAGGTGTGCTTAACCAAACCCCCATGTTTTATTTGTTGTATTTCTTACATTTAGGGAGACTGACAAAATCCCCTTGGTTAAAGCACACCACTAAAAAACCTGCTCAGGTGTGTTCCAGACAGTGTAATTGGGCTATATTAACCAGGGTAATACACCCAATAGGGGGCGCTATTAGAAATAATGTGTATTTCACAGTTATATTTCTAGATTGCAATGCACATATTAGGTAAACATATATATATATATATATACCCACACAACCATATATGAATATATATAAAGCAACAATCAGCAGATTCTGGATATTACAACATAGCAATGTCAATGTATATATGCACTACTATATACCAGAGTCCCAAATCATGGATGGAAAACAGACCCAGATGATGAAAAGTCCAGTATAATTTTTGGTGTGTATATTCTATGGAACTCTAGGCCGCACTCAATCTTCACCCTCCAAAGGTCAGCGAATCTAGAATAAAATACAAGGAAAGAGGCGCCGTATGTGTGAATCTGTAAAAGCCAGCATCAGATATAGAACAAGTGCAGGGTACTCACAATATGGAAACACACTCAGATGTGCCTATAGGTGCAGGCTGGTATTCACAGCAAACCAGCTAGCTGTGCAAGGCACTCCAGGAAATCCTAAGGTAGAAATCTGTATGTCTTAGCAGACTGTGAATGATAGGTCCAGCAGTATAGGGATCAGGAGCTAGGTACAAACAAAAGCACACAACTGTGTGAATCTGTAAGGTTTCAATAGTTGGTTTACAACCTGCGCAGGGTACTCACATTCTATGGCGGCACTCAATTGTACCAATAGAAGCAGGCTGGTTTTCACAGCAAACCAGCAGGCTGTATAAGATATGCAGCAGGATACTCCACAGCAATCAGGATCAACAGGTAGCTCAGATAGTGTAATAATCAGCAGCAATGAGGATATATGATTAAAAATAAATTTAATAATAATAAAAGCAATTAAAAATACATATATCACTCATGCATTATGAGTAAATAGCATGCAACGCGTTTCTCGGTTTACACCATTTCATCAGGCATGTGTTATGTTCTAAACAAACATCTTATATAAGCCTGAGCTACCTGTACACTCCCACACCCATAAAACCAAAAATAACCAATCACAATAGCCCTTTGTTTAATTTCTCATTAGTTGAAGCACCTGAACACTTCTCATAATATACCCCAATGGGGAACAATAATAAAATAGATGAATTAATAATAATATTATACCCCAATGGGAAAGATCAGTAAGATAGACAAATTTAGAATATACCCCAATTAGAGACAGTGATAGAATAGATAGATTCATGTTATAGATACACACTATGTAAACTGTGCACATCTATAAATATGTAACCTCATTTCATCTAGTGCTCGCCCCATTCTATTGTGAATATAAAACATTCTTACCTGTCTGTCTGCTGTGTTTATCATGAGACACAGCTGTACAGCTCATGCTTTCATGTACTCAATACCTATTTTCTCTACTTCATACCGAATGTTTAACTGTGGATCCTTTCACATTATTCCACAAATATTCGCCCAATTTTTACACTCTAGCATTTGAAAAAAACACCAGACCGATCGTTTAAGGTAAATAAACATCCCTGATTGTATGGCGTCTGACGTGTAAACAGATGATAGGCTAATTTGCCCCGACCAACAGGCCAATCAACAATGTCAACAGCTACACACCCCTACTGTTATGTGTACTAACATCTTATGACTCACGGCAGTAGTCTAAGAAAGTCTGATGACGCCCCCGACATCAACAGTGTGCGGCAACATTCACTTTAAGCTCCAGCCCATCGGTGCTAATGCTAGTACCAATCAATCTGATACATCAGAGGGACACCGCCCCCATATCGAGCCCATCAGAGGGACACCTCCCCCATCTCAAGCCCGTCATCGACAGGACCTGCCTACTCTCTACGTCCCGGAGCTGTCAAAGCAAGCTTTCACAGACAAACCCCCATAAATAGATCCAATCATAGGACACCATTCCTTCAACTAGGGATCTCCAATACCAGCATCCGTTCATGCCAATAACATTTGTTAATATTGGTATTAATAAGCGTCTCATAGGTGAAGAATGCTGAGTCTTGTCAAACTCGTTAATGGGAGAACTTCAAATAAAACGATCTCTATATAAACATACCAATCCATATCTGCCTCATCTTCCTAGTTCGGAGCATCAACAGTTAGAACATTCCTTAACTAGTCACCCAGATGGGTGATGCTAGATAATACAGACCTCTTCTCTATATAACCACAACTATTGCTATAGTGGCACAAAACAATGGGGCATTTTGAGCTGAAAAAAAACCTAACACCTGAAAAAAAGCAGCGTTCAGCTCCTAACGCAGCCCCATTGTTTCCTATGGGGAAACACTTTCTAAGTCTGCACCTAACACCCTAACATGAACCCCGAGTCTAAACACCCCTAACCTTACACTTATTAACCCCTAATCTACCGCCCCCGCTATCGCTGACCCCTGCATATTATTATTAACCCCTAATCTGCCGCTCCGGACACCGCCGCAACCTACATTATCCCTATGAACCCCTAATCTGCTGCCCCTAACATCGCCGACTCCTATATTATATTTATTAACCCCTAATCTGCCCCCCCAACATCGCCGCTACCTAACTACACTTATTAACCCCTAATCTGCCGACCGGACCTCGCAACCACTATAATAAATGTATTAACCCCTAAACCGCCGCACTCCCGCCTCGCAAACACTAGAATAAATAGTATTAACCCCTAATCTGCCCTCCCTAACATCGCCACCACCTACCTACAATTATTAACCCCTAATCTCCTGCCCGCAACGTCGCCGCTACTATAATAAAGTTATTAACCCCTAAACCTAACTCTAACCCTAACACCCCCCTAACATAAATATAATTTAAAATAAACAAAATAATATTCCTAAAATTAACTAAATTATTCCTATTTAAAACTAAATACTTACCTATAAAATAAACCCTAATATAGCTACAATATAACTAATAATTACATTGTAGCTATTTTAGGATTTATATTTATTTTACAGGCAACTTTGTATTTATTTGAACTAGTTACAATAGCTATTAAATAGTTAATAAACTAAAAAATAAACTATTCTATAATACAAAAAAAACAAACACTAAATTACAAAAAATAAAAAAGAATTACAAGCAGTTTAAACTAATTACACCTAATCTAAGCCCCCTAATAAAATAAAAAATCCCCCCAAAATAAAAAAATGCCCTACCCTATTCTAATCTACCAAAGTAACAAGCTCTTTCACCAGCCCTTAAAAGGGCTTTTTGCGGGGCATTGCCCCAAAGTAATCAGCTCTTTTACCTGAAAATAAAATACAATACCCCCCAACATTACAACCCACCACCCACATACCCCTACTCTAACCCACCCAAACCCCCCTTAAAAAACTAACCCCCTGAAGATCTCCCTACCTTGAGTCTTCTTCACCCAGCTGAGCCGAATTCTTCATCCGAGCGGAGCAAGAAGATGTCCTCCATCCGGTAGAAGTCTTGATCAAAGCGGCAAAGAAGAGGTCCTCCATCCGGGCGAAGTCTTGATCCAAGCGGCAAAGAAGAGGTCTTCCATCCGGGCGATGTCTTCTTCCAAGCGGCATCTTCTATCTTCTTTCTTCCGGATCCATCTTCATCCCGCCGACACGGAACATCCTCCTTCCCCGACGGACTAACGACGAATGAAGGTTCCTTTAAGGGATGTCATCCAAGATGGCGTCCCTTCAATTCTGATTGGCTGATAGAATTCTATCAGCCAATCGAAATTAAGGTAGAAAAAATCTGATTGGCTGATGCAATCAGCCAATCGTATTGAACTCACATTCTATTGTCTGTTCCTATCAGCCAATAGAATGCGAGTTCAATACGACTGGCTGATTGGATCAGCCAATCGGATTGAACTTCAATCTGGTTGGCTGATTGCATCAGCAAATCAGATTTTTTTCTACCTTAATTCCAATTGGCTGATTCTATCAGCCAATCGGAATTGAAGGGACACCATCTTGGATGACGTCCATTAAAGGAACCTTCATTCGTCGTTAGTCCGTCGGGGAAGGAGGATGTTCCGCGTCTGTGGGATGAAGATGGATCCGGAAGAAAGAAGATAGAAGATGCCGCTTGGAAGAAGACATCGCCCGGATGAAAGACCTCTTCTTTGCCGCTTGGATCAAGACTTCTACCGGATGGAGGACATCTTCTTGCTCCTCTTGGATGAAGAATTCAGCTCGGCTGGGTGAAGACGACTCAAAGTAGGGAGATCTTCAGGGGGTTAGTGATAGGTTTTTTTAAGGGGGGGTTGGGTGGTTTAGAGTAGGGGTATGTGGGTTGTAATGTTGGGAGTATTGTATTTTTATTTTCATGCAAAAGAGCTGATTACTTTGGGGCAATGCCCCGCAAAAAGCCCTTTTAAGTGCTGGTAAAAGAGCTTGTTACTTTGGTAGTTTAGAATAGAGTAGGGCATTTTTTTTATTTTGGGGGGATTTTTTATTTTATTAGGGGGCTTAAAGTGAAGGTAAAGTTTTGCATTTTTGAAAGCAGTGTTATGTTACCCATGTACTACAATGTAAGATCGCTTATTTTTTATCACATATTGGTATATAAATAAATGTATAACCCACTGTTTTATCAACGTTCTTGACCAGTCTTTGCTCCTCCCTCCATGTATTTCCTGGTTTCTGACTGTATAGCGTATAGAGCGGTCCCACCCGCTCTATACGTATTTGAAAAGCGCATTCACGATTGACATCGCATGCGCACATAAAGCAGAGTACTACGCTATTTCCCCTTGTCTTCTCTAATAATACATCTCGGCAAGTGTGATGAATTGCGCATGCGCTAAACAGGAACGAGCAGGACTTGGAAGGGACAGGAAATATAGCCGATGCATGCGCAGACCGTCCAGAAATGTAGTGACGTCAAATGACGGCCGCCTAACGGCCAGACCTGTTATTGGCTACTAGAAGAACGTGACCGGACTGACAAAAAAAACTAAAAAAACGGGCTGTTTATACAACGATGAGAATTAGAGAGAAAAACGGCGATAACTAGGTAAATATTTTACAATCCAAAAACTGATGACTTAAAGTACCATTAATTTGCTATGTATTTGCATGTAACATTATCGAACCTTGCTAAGTTTACCTTCACTTTAAATTAGGTGTAATTAGTTTAAACTAATTATTGTAGTTTAAACTAATTATTGTATTTTTATTTATTCTAGTGTTTGCGAGGTGGGAGTGCGGTGGTTTAGGGGTTAATACATTTATTATAGTGGCAGCGAGGTCTGGTCGGCAGATTAGGGGTTAATAAGTGTAGTTAGGTAGCGGCGACGTTGGGGATGGCAGATTAGGGGTTAATAAATATAATATAGGGGTCGGCGGTGTTATGGGCAGCAGATTAGGGGTTCATAGGGATAATGTAGGTGGCGGCGGTGTCCGGTCGGCAGATTAGGGGTTACATTTTTTTTTATAGTGGCGGCGATGTGGGGGGGCCTCGGTTTAGGGGTACATAAGTAGTTTATGGGTGTTAGTGTACTTTAGAGCACAGTAGTTAAGAGCTTTATATTCACGCGTTAGCCCATAAAGCTCTTAACTACTGACTTTTTTTGTCGTTAGGAGTCTTGTCGGTAGAGGGTCTACCGCTCACTTCTCCCAAGACTCCAAATACCGGCGTTAGGCAGATCCCATTGAAAATATAGGATACGCAATTGGCGTAAGGGGATCTGCGGTAGCCTGGAAGTGAGCGGTAGACCCTTTCCTGCTTGACTCTAAATACCAGCGGGCAGTAAAAAGCAGCGTTAGGACCCCTTAACGCTGCTTTTGACGGCTAACGCAGAACTCTAAATCTAGGTGATAGTTTGTTGCCACATGAAGGTTAAAACAAGATAACGGCAATGGGTTTATTATAATTCAATCCTAAAACCACAATGCTCCTACGATCAATATTAAAAGTTAGTATGCATTCAAAGAGTTTCTCAAAATACTAAAGTTCCATTCCAATGTGTACTCGAACAATCTTGCATACTTAGTAGTAGCTGGCAGGATATGGAAGACTTGGTGCAGGACTCTCGTTCAAGGAGAGTAAGGCGATTGCATTGTGGTAGCAATAAACAGCTCCGGTGTGGTTCTCTGTGCTCCTGGACCACTAAACCGGATGTGACGTCTATTACTCTGAAACGACATTAATTATCACTATTACACTATATACACTTAAATACATTTTTTATTAATATTTATATGAATGTTTTTATTTTTTTCTCAGATAGTTACTGTATATATGATTGTAGCAGCTTATTTTAAGTTGTTTATGTTGTGATTGGTGCACACTTTTTTTTAACAGCCTTTACGCAAGGAGGCCCATTTATCAAGCTCCGAATGGAGCTTGAAGGCCCGTGTTTCTGGCGAGGCTGCAGGCTCGCCAGAAACAGCAGTTATGAAGCAGCGGTCTACAAACCGCTGTTCCATAACCCTGTTCGCCTGCTTAGAGCAGGCGGACATAGATTGCCACAATTCAACCCGATTGAGTACGATCGGGTTGATTGACACCTCCCTGCTGGCGGCCGATTGGCCGTGAATCTGCACAAGAGCTGCTAGTGCAATGCTGAATATGGAGAGCATAATGCTCTCCGCATTCAGCGAGGTCTGTCGGGCCTGTTACGCAATGTCGGATCAGGTCCAACAGACCTTTGTTAAATAGGCCTCAAGGTCTTTAGTCGCACTTACTTGATGAGAGCAAATTAAAATTTGTAATACGTGTGCAAATTAATATTGCTTATTGCGAGTCACACTAACAATAGTGCGCCACTTGTAATCTAGCCATGTGTGTGACCACTCCTCTTATTCAGCAATCAGGTCTTAAAAAGCCATACCACAGGTTTCCCACTTTAATCTGAAAATTAAAATAATGTTTAAAAAAGTGTTAAAGTTCTTACAAAATAAAAAAACACACATTAACCATTTCCTTTCATGCCTTTATGCAACCAATGTTCTTTTGGATTTTTGTTTTTTTCTTAATTTATCAGCGTCATTGGTTTCATTGATTTATTATACATCATGCTATTTTTTTCAACTTCAGAGAACTATATACTTTCAGAAGATATATTTATTTTTTAAAAAACCTCTGTGAATGCAAAACAGATCACCCAGAATGCATTGGTCTAATGTTTTACATTCCAAATAGACATTAAAACCTGTCATGCTCTATATAACTTTTGTTAAACATATAATAGGAATAAAAAAGGATAAAGGAAAAGGTAAAGTTATTGTTGTTTTATTTTTAAACTATGTAAATATTTCATTACAATTCATCTCATCCCTAGGAACAGATTACTAGCTGAGTACAAATGACATCTTGCTCTTTTGTGGGCAGGAACACACATACACAAGCAATAAATGTGTTTTTTAGCATATGAACATCCATTTAAAAAAATGCACAATATATTGTAAAATGCTTTAAAATGTCCAGTTAGCAAAATAGCCAATTTATTGATTTCCCTAAATGGACACTACAGTCAAAATTAAACTTTCATGATTCATATAGAGCAGTTTTAAGAGACTTATGAAATTTACTTCAATTATAAAAATGAGCACAGTGTTTTTATATGCAGACTTTCTGAGGCACCAACTTTGGCTAATAGCTATCACATGATACAGGGAGCTGGCAAATGGGAAAAAAATAAATGTATGCTTACCTGATACATTTTTTTCTCTTGTGGTTTATCCAGTCCACGGGTTCATCCATTATTTGTGGGATATTCTCCTTCCCAACAGGAAGCTGCAAGAGGACACCCACAGCAGAGCTGTCTATATAGCACCTCCCCTAACTGCCACCCCCAGTCATTCGACCGAAGACAAGCAAGAAAAAGGAGAAACTATAGGGTGCAGTGGTGACTGTAGTTTAAAAATAAAAAACACCTGCCTTAAAGTGACAGGGCGGGCCGTGGACTGGATACACCACAAGAGAAAGAAATTTATCAGGTAAGCTTAAATTTTGTTTTCTCTTGTAAGGTGTATCCAATCCACGGGTTCATCCATTACTTGTGCGATACCAATACCAAAGCTTTAGGACATGGATGAAGGGAGGAACAAGGCAGGCACTTAAACGGAATGCACCACTGCCTGCAAGACCTTTCTCCCAAAAATAGCCTCCGAGGAAGCAAAAGTATCAAATTTGTAGAATTTAGAAAAAGTATGAAGCGAAGACCAAGTCGCCGCCTTACAAATCTGTTCAACAGAGGCCTCATGTTTAAAAGCCCATGTGGAAGCTACCGCTCTAGTGGAATGAGCTGTAATTCTTTCAGGAGGCTGCTGGCCAGCAGTCTCATAAGCTAAACGGATTATGCTTCTTAGCCAAAAAGAAAGAGAAGTTGCCGAAGCCTTTTGGCCTCTCCTCTTTCCAGAGTAGACAACAAGCAATGCAGATGTGTGACGAAAATCCTTAGCAGCTTGCTAATAAAACTTTAAAGCACGAACCACATCAAGATTGTGTAACAGACGTTCCTTCTTTGAAGAAGGATTAGGACACAGTGACGGAACAACAATTTCCTGATTGATATTCCTATTAGATACTACCTTAGGAAGAAACCCAGGTTTGGTACGCAAAACTACCTTATCTGCATGGAAGATCAGATAAGGGGAATCACACTGCAAGGCAAATAACTCTGAAACTCTTCGAGCCGAGGAGATAGCTACTAAAAACAGAACTTTCCAAGATAAAAGCTTAATATCTATGAAATGCAATGGTTCAAACGGAACCCCTTGAAGAACTTTAAGAACTAAATTTAAACTCCATGGCGGAGCAACAGGTTTAAACACAGGCCTGATTCTAACCAAAGCCTGACAAAATGCCTGAACGTCTGGAACATCAGCCAGGTGCTTGTGCAAAAGAATAGACAGAGCAGAAATCTATCCCTTTAACGAACTAGCTGATAATCCCTTTTCCAATCCTTCTTGGAGAAAATATAGTATCCTAGGAATCCTGACCTTACTCCACGAGCAACCCTTGGATTCACACCAATGAAGATATTTACACCATATCTTATGATAGATTTTTCCTGGTGACAGGCTTTCGAGCCTGAATCAAGGTATCAATGACCGACTCTGAGAAACCATGTTTTGATAAAATCAAGCGTTCAATCTCCAAGCAGTCAGACGCAGAGAAATTAGATTTGGATGTTTTAATGGACCTTGGAGTAGAAGGTCCTGCCTCAGCGGCAGAGTCCATGGTGGAGAGGATGACATGTCCACCAGATCCACATACCAAGTCCTGCGTGGCCACGCAGGCGCTATCAAAATCCCTGAAGCTCTCTCCTGCTTGATCTTGGCAATCAGATGACGGAGGAGAGGAAATGGTGGAAACACATAAGCCATGTTGAAGGACCAGGGCACTGCTAGAGCATCTATCAGTGCTGCCTGGGGATCCTTTGACCTGGACCCGTAACAAGGAAGCTTGGCGTTCTGACGAGATGCCATCAGATCCAGTTCTGGTTTGCCCCAAAGTTGAATCAGCTGGGCAAATACCTCCGGATGGAGCTCCCACTCCCCCGGATGAAAAGTCTACCGACTTAGAAAATCCGCCTCCCAGTTCTCTACTCCTGGGATATGGATAGCTGAGAGATGGAATAGAATTATCTAAGAAACCTCCATCATTGCCAGGGGACTCCTTGTTCCCCCCTGATGGTTGATATAGGCTACAGTCATGATATTGTCCGACTGAGTCTGATGAACTTGGCCGCAGCTAGTTGAGGCCAAGCCTGAAGAGCATTGAATATCGCTCTTAGTTCCAGAATGTTTATCGGAAGGAGGGCTTCCTCCTGAGTCCACGAACCCTGAGCCTTCAGGGAGTTCCAGACTGCGCCCCAGCCCAGAAGGCTGGCATCTGTCGTCACTATAGTCCACTCTGGCCTGCGGAAACTCATTTCCCTGGACAGATGGACCCAAGATAACCACCAGAGAAGAGAATCCCTGGTCTCTTGATCCAGATTTAACAGAGGAGACAAATCTGTGTAGTCCCCATTCCACTGGTTGAGCATGCAAAGTTGCAGTGGTCTGAGAGGTAGGCAGGCAAACGGAACTATGTCCATTGCCGCTACCATTAGGCCGATCATTTCCATACACTGAGCCACTGATGGCTGAGAAGTGGAATGAAGAGCACAGCAAGAAGTTAGAAGTTTTGATATCCTGACTTCTGTCAGAAAAATTTTCATTTCTACTGAATCTATCAGAGTTCCTAGGAAGGAAACTCTTGAGAGAGGAGAGAGAGAACTCTTTTCTATGTTCACTTTCCACCCGTGAGGCCTCAGAAAGGCCAGAACAATGTCCGTATGGGACTTGGCGATTTGAAAAGTCGACGCCTGAATCAGAATGTCATCTAGGTAAGGGGCTACCGCTATGCCCCGCGGCCTTAGAGCTGCAAGAAGGAACCCTAGAACCTTTGTAAAGATTCTTGGTGCCCTGGCTAACCTGAAGGGAAGAGCCACAAACTGGTAATGCCTGTCTAGGAAGGCGAACCTGAGGAACTGATGTTGATCTCTGTGAATCGGAATGTGGAGATAAGCATCCTTTAAGTCCATGGTAGTCATATATTGACCCTCCTGGATCATAGGGAGGATGGTTCGGATTGTCTCCATCTTGAAGGATGGGACCCTGAGAAATTTGTTTAGGATCTTGAGATCACAGATAGGTCTGAAAGTTCCCTCTTTTTTGGGAACTATAAACAGGTTTGAATAAAAACCCAGCCCCTGTTCCTCTCTTGGAAC